>NC_135821.1:15655963-15921558 GCF_964213995.1 Mustelus asterias
AGATGGCACATCTGACAATGCAGCTTATCATCATACTGCCCCTCTGACAGTGAGTACACCCTCAGTGTTGCCCCACTCCGATGCAACGCTCCCTCAGTAATGACACTTTGAAATGGCGGTGCTCCTTCATTACTGCCCCTCCCACAGTGAAGCATTTCTTCAGTACTGCCCTTCCGCGAGCTTACCACCCCTTTGTTTTATGCCCTGTGTCTGTTTGCCAAGATTCTGAGCTAGATTCTCTGGAGTGAGACTTGAAGTCACCTGGGTGGAAGCAGAGGCAACAGCACCTAAGAAGATCAAGATCATTCAAGGTAGAGCAGTGCATTGATCGCCACTCCTTAACATTCGACTCACTATCCATCCGCCTCACACCCACTCCGCCACACCGCCTCAACGACTGTCTCACTGTGACTGCAGTGGAAATGTTCTGTCAGGTGAATGGCAGAAAATTCCGAGCTCCTTTAACTACCTCACCCACTGTTACTAACCATACCACCAAGTAAGACAAGAAAATAAGATCACTTTCAATTTCCCCTCCAAACCACACGGTATCCTGATTTGGACACTTGACTTTCACATCACTGAGTCAGAGTACAAGAGTTTCCTCCATTACCCCACTGCAGGGGCAGTCCAAGGAGGAGACCCACCATCACCATGTAGATTCAGACCATATCCATACCTCATAGGGCCATACCTGTACCCACAGGGGCATATCGATTTGATTGACAAGGGAGTCAAGGGTTATGGAGGACTGGGCAAGAGAATGGTGTTAAGGTCACACAACCAGAACAGCCATGATCTTATTGAATGGCAGAGTCCAATGGCGTACTCCTGTTTCTATATCTTGTGGTCTTTGCCCACAATGCCATATCCGAACCTCACAGGACCATTTCCATGCCACAAAGCTACCAACTTCCTCTATTTTAAAAAAAGGGGTTTCTAACTAAACGTGCGACTGGTTTCTGCCCATAAGCAACTTGCCACAATACTTCCACTTTGAGCCAGTAACCATGCTGCAGTCTACAGCTGAGAGCCTGCTGTCTGGAGGTAAGGATTGCTGTCTGCAGCAAAAAGCTGATGACCCTGGCCCATTTCCTGAGCATCCGATAGCATGAACTCCAGCAGAACAATTACAGGCACGGCTTCCTGAGGCCTGCCGCAGGGCACTGGGCCAACCTGGGCAGCTCGTTAGTCTTGTCTAGTCAGGGTGTCTAGGATCGCAAAGCAGTTGAGGATTCCTGATGCCTGTCTCAGCGAGGAAGAGAATGGAGGACAATGATGGGTGGAGCTCTGAGACATCAGACTGGCTTCTCTGGGTTTGCAGTTTTTAAAAATTACTTATGCACCCCCCCCCCCCGGACAAATGATGCCGGGAAAGGCAACAATAACCTCTTCAACTGATAGGGCCTTCTAGGAAGTGTTTGTTGATATAAAGAGCAAGCCAGGTAAAGAAATAGCAGTTTGATTTTTAACGAGACTAAGTTTAGAAATAATGTTTTCATCTATTGGGAAGGGGGTTAAGGTCAATTGACTTCCAGCACTAGTCCACCTCTCAGCTATAGCGGGTGTGCTGGGGGCCCGTGCAGAGCAGTGCCCTCATTCTTTCCAGCCTCCTGATTGTTGATGAGGTTAACGTTCAGGGAGGGATTTGCGTGTCCAGACACACCGACTAAGGTCAGACTCTTGTCCACAATTGATGACTGAGGCAATCATTTAAGCAAGTCCTTTTGCATTTCAGCATTCTCCTCTCCAGCAATCACTGGCAAATTCTATAGTGTACTAAGTTGCTGTTAATACTGTCCCAATAAAAAAAAACCTTGCAGGACCTTGAAGGACCATTACTGCTTTTCCCTGTTTAATATTTCTCTGGGTGGAATTTTCCCAAAGAAATCCGAAATGCCACCACAGGGTGAAAACGGGAGCCCTCTGCACTGGTGTTTTGGGCGAGCTCGGCACTGGAATCCTCTGGCACTCTTGTCAATTTTTTTGACAGCCGAGAGTTTTGTGAGGGAGGGGGGGGGGGGGGGGAGGAGTCAGCAGAGCCTAAGTACACCAATCAAACCAACTTCAGAGTGATCAGGTGCCATTGTGCAGGTTGCCCTGATCTAACAGTGAACCGGGAGACCCTCCCCCCCACCCCCCCTTCCCCCCGACCCCCATGGACATCAACAATGGTCACCAGCATTGTGGCATCATAATGGGGACTTCCTGATAAGCCCCCTGGCAGACCCCCAACTTGTCCCCCTGTCATCCTTGGCCAACCCCTGCAGCCCCCTTCCCGTCCACTTCACCGGAATGACCCTCCTCCCTCCCAACTTGCAGAGCTACCCCTCACAGAGCTACCCCTTGATGACAACCCCTCCCTTCCAGAGCTCCCTCTTGATGACCACCCCCTCTCGCAGAACTTCTCCCATGACGACCACCTCTCTTGCAGAGCTCCCCCATTGCACAGATCCCCCCTTGCATAGGACACCCTTGCGTAAGCACCCCCCTCCCCCATCATAGCCCCACCCCCACTCAGGCCCTATTCACACTCAGGCCCTACCCCCTTGACACTGCCACTGCCGTACTTATGGTACCCAACCAGGTAATGCCAGATGGGCACTGCCAGGCTGGAATTGCCCAGTGGGCACTGCCTGCCCATGCCCCCCCCGCCCCCGACCACCCGGGGGCTTCACTGATGTGGCCATGGTCTCTGCTAGTGCAGAGCAGTAGTGATTCTGGCTGGCGTGACATCTCGCTGGTGAGGGGGGAGCATCCAGGAGGGCAGAAGCTGAACCCAGTAAGTAGATTTAAATGTAGTCATTTTTATGTTAATTGGCTTTGCGCCCTTTCTAGGTGTGAAACCGTCCTTGGGCGCAAATAAGATTTTTGGTCACTCATGCTATCCTCCCGACTTGCCATGTTGATTGACTGGCGGGGCAAGCCAGTTAGTTCGCACCCTCTATCTTCGTCTCACTGCTCAGATTGGTCATTCTCTCCTTTCTGTTGTGTGAAACATGCTGGTTTCTGTTTTGGGCATACTTAGAAGACTAAGGGACGACTTGACTGAAATATATAAAATCCTGAATGGTATTGACAAGTTTGACGTGGGAAGGATGTTTCCTCTTGTGGGTGACTTCAGAACCAGGCGGCACTGTTTTAAAATTAGGGGTTGCTCTTATCGGACGGAGCTGAGGAGAATTTGTTTTCTCACAGAGGATTGTGCAACTTTGAGCTCTCTGCCTCAGAAGGTGGGAGCAGGACCACTGAATATTTTTAAGGCAAAGATAGATAGACTCTTGTTCGGCAAGGAAATCAAAAGTTATCGGGTTAGATGGGAAAGGTGGAATTCACCACAAACAGATCAGCCATGATCTTATTGAATGGCGGAACAGATTTGAGGGAGCGGATGGCTTACGCCTGCTCCTATTTCATATGTTCCTATGGTCTATTATATATTTAAATGGTTGTATGATTGCTGATTACATGATTTAATGCTGATGTCGTTAGGGTGTTTCACAGGCTACTGTTTAGTTTCAGTTTCTGTTCTATGCAGAGAACATTTCTTTCTTAAAACCTGTTGCGTGCTACTTTGAATCTACATGTGCAAACTATGTTCTATCCAAGTTGTGGCTGCTGTTTTTCTTTCTCTGTCTGGATGTCTCTGATTCTTTGCTGGAATTTGTGATCCATGAGGCCAAGTGCCTCACACAATGGGCCATTTTTTTGTAAGTCAGAACAGCAAGTGTTGAGAAAGCGATTTCCCCAAGACCTCTGGTTTCTCCCAAGGGTCTATACTTGGCCCTCATCCCATTTTTCACCCACATGCTGCCATCGGTTACATCATCTGAAAAGCATCAGGCTCCACTTGTGCACTGATGACACTCAGCCCTTCCTCAGCATCACCTCAGCCTCCCACACATTGGAAACTCATCTAAAACTCTTGCTGCCCGTAACCAAACTCAGACTAAGTCCTGTTCACCCATACCCATGTGCGTGTTGACTAAATCCTGGTGTGGCAGTTTGTTGACTTTACAAATCTCACTTTCATTTTTATATCCCTCCATGTCCTCACCCCTCCCTATCTCTGTAACCTCCAACTCCACAGCCTTCTCTGATCTCTGAACTCTTGCAGTTCTACCCAATGTAACATCAACACCCTCAATGTACCCCCAACACGTCAGATCCCTCACTGTATTCCCATGACTGCAAGCCATCACAATTCCCTCACTGCCTCCCCTCACTCTATTTATCTCACTTCATCCCCAGTAAGGATTATAATGGGACCTTCTTAGACTGTATGCCTTTAACCAGTTAAACCATTCACTGGGAATTTCCTTGGTGGTTCTTGCCATTGGTTCTGTGGTTTCTATGTTTAACAACGGCAACTAATACGTTCCAAATGTTGCAAAAATTTTGCTTTGTTCCAATTTGAAAATGTTTTTAGCACTGAGCATTGACTCAGTCTGATTCTGGACAGGATATTCCTTTAACTGATAATGGGAGAGTCCCAGTTACACAGAAATCACATATCATTCAAGTAAAAGTCAAGTTTATTTATTAGTCACAAGTAAGGCTTACATTAACACTGCAATGAAGTTACTGTGAAATTCTCCTAGACGCCACACTCCGGCGCCTGTTCGGATCAATGCACCCTAACCAGCACGTCTTTCAGAACGTGGGAGGAAACTAGAGCACCCGGAGAAAACCCACACAGACACAGGGAGAATGTGCAGACTCCGCACAGACCGTAACCCAAGCTGGGAATCGAACCCGGGTCCCTGGCTGTGAGGCAGCAGTGCTAACCACTGTGCCATCGTGTCACCCCAATCAAACCATGACTATGTTTTTTGGAACATTTATCAGCGTAGCTCAAGTGTGCTGGAAACGGAAGGACCACAAGCTCAATGAAACAAGAAATACAATTTACATTTGTTACCATCTCTGTTCCTCCTCTCAATCTGGCTGCCTCTGACAATCCATTTAGATCTGTGTCACTGCTCTGTGCATCACTGTGATAGCAACACCGACCCTTTGAAGGACATCAGTCCAGTTACCCTCAATTGTTTCTTGGGGAATCTAGTGACACAGGGGATACCAACTGGCCCAGTAACCCAGACATAGGTTCAGCTGCTGGAATCTTGAATTCAATTAATGAAATCTAGATTTGAAAGCCAGTCCCAGGAATGGTGACCATAGAACTAACAAATTGCCAGATAAAAACTCATCTGGTTTACTAATTTATTTATTCGTGGGCGTGGTTGGCTCGGCCAGCATTCATTGCCTAATTGCCCTGAACAGGTAGTGGTGAGCTGCCTTCTTTAACCTTTAGGGAGGTAAATCTGCCGTCCTTCTTGGTTTGCACTATACGTGACCCCAGAATCACAGCAACGTGGTTGATTCTTAACTGTCCTCTGAAATGTCCTGGCAAGCCTCTCAGTTGATGGGCAACAAATGCTGACCTTGCCAGTTACACCCACATCCCATGAAAGAATTTTTAAAAAGACTGAAGAACGTGATTCTGTTCACCTGGTAGTTTGTAATTTTTGCAAAAGGTTGAGCTGTGTGAGCGACAGACAGTGCTGCATGGTTACCAATGTAGTTTGGAGTTTGGCAAGCTGGTATGGTGTAACAATATCCAAATGCATTCAGCTTTCATCTTAATTGATTTGTTAAAACGAGCAATTAAACAAAGTACAGATATTAGCTTGAAAAGGATTACAGGAGGTTAGCCTTGAGCCAAAAAATCTATTACATATCCAAACGCTAAGTTCAAAAATAGCAGATAGCAGAATGAAACAAGGCAAGAAGCAGAGCGCAGGAATCAATATGTAGAGATTTTTTGATTTTCCCTCTCTAAGTCTCCTAATATATCAATGGTGCGGCACTGTGGCACAGTGGTTAGCACTGCTGCTTCATAGAGCCAGGGACCCGGGTTCGATTCCCAGCTTGGCTCACTTCTGTGTGGAGTCTGCACGTTCTCCCCGTGTCTGCGTGGGTTTCCTCCAGGTGCTCTGCTTTCCTCCTACAGTCCAAAAGACGTGCTGGTTAGGTGCATTGGCCATGCTAAATTCTCCCTTGGTGTTACCCGAACAGGGGCCGGAGTGGGGATTTTCACAGTAACTTCATTGCAATGTTAATGTAAGCCTACCTGTGACACTAAGAAATAAACTTTATAAATTTAAACTGGTGATAAAGTAGAGACAGTTTACTCTGGGAAAATTGTTTTTTTTAAATAAACAGGAGAACACAGTCAGAAACAGAACACTTCAGTTAACAGATTGTCACCACCCTTTAAGAGTGCACACAGCTGGTTTATTTTATGGAACAATTGGATGTGCAAAACCTTTGTAGAGCAGTTTTCCCGGCTCTGGCAGTGATTGTTTCCACCTTGATTGCTGACAGTTTAAAGCCTGAAACCTATTTTCTAAAGATTGGAATTTGTAATATTAATATTGTAGATGTGATACTGTATTTATACATTGGCCTAGATCTTCTGCCCCCATTTTCAGCAGGCAGGAATGGCATTGGGACCGGATAATTGAGGGGGGGGTTCCAAAATGCCTTTCAAGCTGGTGAAATTTCCCCGTTCATTTGTCCCTGCCCCCGCCAATAATGTAATGGGGTCCTTGCCATGCAATGATGGGGAACCCATTATAATACATTTACACATGATTAGTGGGCCTCCATTGGGGAGGTCCATCGGGGTGGCGGGAGGGGGGGGGGGTTGTTCCCTGTGTGCATTGTTGGGGATATTCCCTGCAGGGGGAAGGGTAGCCTCTTTCTTATTTTTATTATGTTTAGTTCGGAGCACCATTTTCCAGATCCCCAAAGGCTGGCACTGCTGGCGGGGTGGGATCATTCAGAGCCAGCTCCACCATCATAGGACCCACCTCCAGAATCTTTTTTGACCAAGGGAAAAGCTGGCAGTGAAGTCGGCAGGCTGCACACCACCTTTCCCATCTTAGATGACAGTTAATAAAAGAAATGGAAGATTCCGCCCATTGTATATATTTTATACCCTGTGGCAAACAGGATGACCTGATTGCCACAGGTTTGAGGAGCATCAGAATCTTGTCGGACAGCAGTGCTCCAGGGAAACAATAAAACGTTCAGTAATGATGCATTAAAATGTAAATTAGATCAACTCATTTCATAAAATAACATTTTGGAACAAAGTGTAGAAGTGATTTGAACCATGGCAGGTGATGAGCAATGCTTGGGAAGAATAAGTGATTTACAACCTCCGGGTTCCCAAAGCCGTCCAATACTTGGGTTTTCCTTGCTGCTTATAATCGAATCGATAAAGATTGATTGCCATGTTTAGTCAATAATTCAATTAACACTGTATCGTGGAATTATCAGAATGGCAGATGGCAAACTTGACGGTCTTGGTTCTTTTGTTCAGCAAATCTTACATTGCTCAATATCTAATACTGTGCTGTGAGATTACAGAGAGATCCACACTGCAGCTCAATATCTAATACTGTGCTGTGAGATTACAGAGAGATCCACACTGCAGCTCAATATCTAATACTGTGCTGTGGGATTACAGAGAGATCTACACTGCAGCTCAATATCTAATACTATGCTGTGAGATTACAGAGAGATCTACACTGCAGCTCAATATCTAATACTGTGCTGTGAGATTACAGAGAGATCCACACTGCAGCTCAATATCTAATACTGTGCTGTGAGATTACAGAGAGATCCAGACTGCAGCTCAATATCTAATAATGTGCTGTGAGATTACAGAGGGATCCACACTGCAGCTCAATATCTAATACTGTGCTGTGAGATTACAGAGAGATCCACACTGCAGCTCAATATCTAATACTGTGCTGTGGGATTACAGAGAGATACACTGCAGCTCAATATCTAATACTGTGCTGTGGGATTACAGAGAGATCCACACTGCAGCTCAATATCTAATACTGTGCTGTGGGATTACAGAGAGATCTACACTGCAGCTCAATATCTAACACTGTGCTGTGAGATTACAGAGAGATCCACACTGCAGCTCAATATCTAATACTGTGCTGTGAGATTACAGAGGGATCCACACTGCAGCTCAATATCTAATACTGTGCTGTGAGATTACAGAGAGATCCACACTGCAGCTCAATATCTAATACTGTGCTGTGGGATTACAGAGAGATCTACACTGCAGCTCAATATCTAATACTGTGCTGTGGGATTACAGAGAGATACACTGCAGCTCAATATCTAATACTGTGCTGTGGGATTACAGAGAGATCCACACTGCAGCTCAATATCTAATACTGTGCTGTGAGATTACAGAGAGATCCACACTGCAGCTCAATATCTAATACTGTGCTGTGGGATTACAGAGATCCACACTGCAGCTCAATATCTAATACTGTGCTGTGGGATTACAGAGAGATCCACACTGCAGCTCAATATCTAATACTGTGCTGTGGGATTATAGAGAGATCTACACTGCAGCTCAATATCTAATACTGTGCTGTGGGATTACAGAGGGATCCACACTGCAGCTCAATATCTAATACTGTGCTGTGGGATTATAGAGAGATACACTGCAGCTCAATATCTAATACTGTGCTGTGGTATTATAGAGAGATCCACACTGCAGCTCAATATCTAATACTGTGCTGTGGGATTATAGAGGGATCCACACTGCAGCTCAATATCTAATACTGTGCTGTGAGATTACAGAGGGATCCACACTGCAGCTCAATATCTAATACTGTGCTGTGAGATTACAGAGAGACCCACACTGCAGCTCAATATCTAATACTGTGCTGTGGGATTACAGAGGGATCCACACTGCAGCTCAATATCTAATACTGTGCTGTGAGATTACAGAGGGATCCACACTGCAGCTCAGTATCTAATACTGTGCTGTGGGATTACAGAGAGATACACTGCAGCTCAATATCTAATACTGTGCTGTGGGATTACAGAGAGATACACTGCAGCTCAATATCTAATACTGTGCTGTGGGATTACAGAGATCCACACTGCAGCTCAATATCTAATACTGTGCTGTGGGATTACAGAGAGATCCACACTGCAGCTCAATATCTAATACTGTGCTGTGGGATTATAGAGAGATCTACACTGCAGCTCAATATCTAATACTGTGCTGTGAGATTACAGAGGGATCCACACTGCAGCTCAATATCTAATACTGTGCTGTGAGATTACAGAGAGATCCACACTGCAGCTCAATATCTAATACTGTGCTGTGGGATTACAGAGAGATCTACACTGCAGCTCAATATCTAATACTGTGCTGTGGGATTACAGAGGGATCCACACTGCAGCTCAATATCTAATACTGTGCTGTGGGATTACAGAGGGATCCACACTGCAGCTCAATATCTAATACTGTGCTGTGAGATTACAGAGGGATCCACACTGCAGCTCAGTATCTAATACTGTGCTGTGGGATTACAGAGAGATCCACACTGCAGCTCAATATCTAATGCTGTGCTGTGGGATTATAGAGAGATCTACACTGCAGCTCAATATCTAATACTGTGCTATGGGATTACAGAGAGATACACTGCAGCTCAATATCTAATACTGTGCTGTGGGATTACAGAGGGATCCACACTGCAGCTCAATATCTAATACTGTGCTGTGGGATTACAGAGGGATCCACACTGCAGCTCAGTATCTAATACTGTGCTGTGAGATTACAGAGGGATCCACACTGCAGCTCAGTATCTAATACTGTGCTGTGGGATTACAGAGGGATCCACACTGCAGCTCAATATCTAATACTGTGCTGTGAGATTACAGAGAGATCGACACTGCAGCTCAATATCTAATACTGTGCTGTGAGATTACAGAGAGATCTACACTGCAGCTCAATATCTAATACTGTGCTGTGGCATTACAGAGAGATACACTGCAGCTCAATATCTAATACTGTGCTGTGGGATTACAGAGGGATCCACACTGCAGCTCAATATCTAATACTGTGCTGTGAGATTACAGAGAGATCTACACTGCAGCTCAATATCTAATACTGTGCTGTGGGATTACAGAGGGATCCACACTGCAGCTCAATATCTAATACTGTGCTGTGAGATTACAGAGAGATCCACACTGCAGCTCAATATCTAATACTGTGCTGTGAGATTACAGAGGGATCCACACTGCAGCTCAATATCTAATACTGTGCTGTGAGATTACAGAGAGATCCACACTGCAGCTCAATATCTAATACTGTGCTGTGGGATTACAGAGAGATCTACACTGCAGCTCAATATCTAATACTGTGCTGTGGGATTACAGAGAGATACACTGCAGCTCAATATCTAATACTGTGCTGTGGGATTACAGAGAGATCCACACTGCAGCTCAATATCTAATACTGTGCTGTGAGATTACAGAGAGATCCACACTGCAGCTCAATATCTAATACTGTGCTGTGGGATTACAGAGATCCACACTGCAGCTCAATATCTAATACTGTGCTGTGGGATTACAGAGAGATCCACACTGCAGCTCAATATCTAATACTGTGCTGTGGGATTATAGAGAGATCTACACTGCAGCTCAATATCTAATACTGTGCTGTGGGATTACAGAGGGATCCACACTGCAGCTCAATATCTAATACTGTGCTGTGGGATTATAGAGAGATACACTGCAGCTCAATATCTAATACTGTGCTGTGGTATTATAGAGAGATCCACACTGCAGCTCAATATCTAATACTGTGCTGTGGGATTATAGAGGGATCCACACTGCAGCTCAATATCTAATACTGTGCTGTGAGATTACAGAGGGATCCACACTGCAGCTCAATATCTAATACTGTGCTGTGAGATTACAGAGAGACCCACACTGCAGCTCAATATCTAATACTGTGCTGTGGGATTACAGAGGGATCCACACTGCAGCTCAATATCTAATACTGTGCTGTGAGATTACAGAGGGATCCACACTGCAGCTCAGTATCTAATACTGTGCTGTGGGATTACAGAGAGATACACTGCAGCTCAATATCTAATACTGTGCTGTGGGATTACAGAGAGATACACTGCAGCTCAATATCTAATACTGTGCTGTGGGATTACAGAGATCCACACTGCAGCTCAATATCTAATACTGTGCTGTGGGATTACAGAGAGATCCACACTGCAGCTCAATATCTAATACTGTGCTGTGGGATTATAGAGAGATCTACACTGCAGCTCAATATCTAATACTGTGCTGTGAGATTACAGAGGGATCCACACTGCAGCTCAATATCTAATACTGTGCTGTGAGATTACAGAGAGATCCACACTGCAGCTCAATATCTAATACTGTGCTGTGGGATTACAGAGAGATCTACACTGCAGCTCAATATCTAATACTGTGCTGTGGGATTACAGAGGGATCCACACTGCAGCTCAATATCTAATACTGTGCTGTGGGATTACAGAGGGATCCACACTGCAGCTCAATATCTAATACTGTGCTGTGAGATTACAGAGGGATCCACACTGCAGCTCAGTATCTAATACTGTGCTGTGGGATTACAGAGAGATCCACACTGCAGCTCAATATCTAATGCTGTGCTGTGGGATTATAGAGAGATCTACACTGCAGCTCAATATCTAATACTGTGCTATGGGATTACAGAGAGATACACTGCAGCTCAATATCTAATACTGTGCTGTGGGATTACAGAGGGATCCACACTGCAGCTCAATATCTAATACTGTGCTGTGGGATTACAGAGGGATCCACACTGCAGCTCAGTATCTAATACTGTGCTGTGAGATTACAGAGGGATCCACACTGCAGCTCAGTATCTAATACTGTGCTGTGGGATTACAGAGGGATCCACACTGCAGCTCAATATCTAATACTGTGCTGTGAGATTACAGAGAGATCGACACTGCAGCTCAATATCTAATACTGTGCTGTGAGATTACAGAGAGATCTACACTGCAGCTCAATATCTAATACTGTGCTGTGGCATTACAGAGAGATACACTGCAGCTCAATATCTAATACTGTGCTGTGGGATTACAGAGGGATCCACACTGCAGCTCAATATCTAATACTGTGCTGTGAGATTACAGAGAGATCTACACTGCAGCTCAATATCTAATACTGTGCTGTGGGATTACAGAGGGATCCACACTGCAGCTCAATATCTAATACTGTGCTGTGAGATTACAGAGAGATCTACACTGCAGCTCAATATCTAATACTGTGCTGTGAGATTACAGAGAGATCTACACTGCAGCTCAATATCTAATACTGTGCTGTGGGATTACAGAGAGATACACTGCAGCTCAATATCTAATACTGTGCTGTGGGATTACAGAGAGATACACTGCAGCTCAATATCTAATACTGTGCTGTGGGATTATAGAGAGATCCACACTGCAGCTCAATATCTAATACTGTGCTGTGGGATTACAGAGAGATCCACACTGCAGCTCAATATCTAATACTGTGCTGTGGGATTACAGAGGGATCCACACTGCAGCTCAATATCTAATACTGTGCTGTGAGATTACAGAGAGATCTACACTGCAGCTCAATATCTAATACTGTGCTGTGGGATTACAGAGAGATCCACACTGCAGCTCAGTATCTAATACTGTGCTGTGGGATTACAGAGAGATCCACACTGCAGCTCAATATCTAATACTGTGCTGTGGGATTACAGAGAGATCCACACTGCAGCTCAGTATCTAATACTGTGCTGTGGGATTACAGAGAGATCCACACTGCAGCTCAATATCTAATACTGTGCTGTGGGATTACAGAGATCCACACTGCATCTCAATATCTAATACTGTGCTGTGGGATTATAGAGAGATCCACACTGCAGTTCAATATCTAATACTGTGCTGTGAGATTACAGAGTGATCCACACTGCAGCTCAATATCTAATACTGTGCTGTGGGATTATAGAGAGATCCACACTGCAGCTCAATATCTAATACTGTGCTGTGAGATTACAGAGGGATCCACACTGCAGCTCAATATCTAATACTGTGCTGTGGGATTACAGAGAGATACACTGCAGCTCAATATCTAATACTGTGCTGTGAGATTACAGAGAGATCCACACTGCAGCTCAATATCTAATACTGTGCTGTGGGATTACAGAGAGATCCACACTGCAGCTCAATATCTAATACTGTGCTGTGAGATTACAGAGGGACCCACACTGCAGCTCAATATCTAATACTGTGCTGTGAGATTACAGAGAGATCCACACTGCAGCTCAATATCTAATACTGTGCTGTGGGATTACAGAGAGATACACTGCAGCTCAATATCTAATACTGTGCTGTGGGATTACAGAGAGATACACTGCAGCTCAATATCTAATACTGTGCTGTGAGATTACAGAGAGATCCACACTGCAGCTCAATATCTAATACTGTGCTGTGGGATTACAGAGAGATACACTGCAGCTCAATATCTAATACTGTGCTGTGAGATTACAGAGAGATACACTGCAGCTCAATATCTAATACTGTGCTGTGAGATTACAGAGGGATCCACACTGCAGCTCAATATCTAATACTGTGCTGTGAGATTACAGAGAGATCCACACTGCAGCTCAATATCTAATACTGTGCTGTGGGATTACAGAGAGATACACTGCAGCTCAATATGTAATACTGTGCTGTGAGATTACAGAGAGATCGACACTGCAGCTCAATATCTAATACTGTGCTGTGAGATTACAGAGAGATCCACACTGCAGCTCAATATCTAATACTGTGCCGTGGGATTACAGAGAGATCCACACTGCAGCTCAATATCTAATACTGTGCTGTGAGATTACAGAGGGATCCACACTGCAGCTCAATATCTAATACTGTGCTGTGGGATTACAGAGAGATCCACACTGCAGCTCAATATCTAATACTGTGCTGTGAGATTACAGAGAGATCCACACTGCAGCTCAATATCTAATACTGTGCTGTGAGATTACAGAGGGATCCACACTGCAGCTCAATATCTAATACTGTGCTGTGAGATTACAGAGAGATCCACACTGCAGCTCAATATCTAATACTGTGCTGTGAGATTACAGAGGGATCCACACTGCAGCTCAATATCTAATACTGTGCTGTGAGATTACAGAGAGATCTACACTGCAGCTCAATATCTAATACTGTGCTGTGAGATTACAGAGAGATCCACACTGCAGCTCAATATCTAATACTGTGCTGTGAGATTACAGAGAGATCTACACTGCAGCTCAATATCTAATACTGTGCTGTGAGATTACAGAGAGATCCACACTGCAGCTCAATATCTAATACTGTGCTGTGGGATTACAGAGAGATCCACACTGCAGCTCAATATCTAATACTGTGCTGTGGGATTATAGAGAGATCCACACTGCAGCTCAATATCTAATACTGTGCTGGGGGATTATAGAGAGATCCACACTGCAGCTCAATATCTAATACTGTGCTGTGAGATTACAGAGAGATACACTGCAGCTCAGTATCTAATACTGTGCTGTGAGATTACAGAGAGATCCACACTGCAGCTCAATATCTAATACTGTGCTGTGGGATTACAGAGAGATACACTGCAGCTCAGTATCTAATACTGTGCTGTGAGATTACAGAGAGATCCACACTGCAGCTCAATATCTAATACTGTGCCGTGGGATTACAGAGAGATCCACACTGCAGCTCAATGTCTAATACTGTGCTGTGGGATTACAGAGAGATCTACACTGCAGCTCAATATCTAATAATGTGCTGTGGGATTACAGAGAGATCTACACTGCAGCTCAATATCTAATACTGTGCTGTGAGATTACAGAGAGATCTACACTGCAGCTCAGTATCTAATACTGTGCTGTGAGATTACAGAGAGATCCACACTGCAGCTCAATATCTAATACTGTGCTGTGAGATTACAGAGGGATCCACACTGCAGCTCAATATCTAATACTGTGCTGTGAGATTACAGAGAGATCCACACTGCAGCTCAATATCTAATACTGTGCTGTGAGATTACAGAGGGATCCACACTGCAGCTCAATATCTAATACTGTGCTGTGAGATTACAGAGAGATCCACACTGCAGCTCAATATCTAATACTGTGCTGTGAGATTACAGAGAGATCCACACTGCAGCTCAATATCTAATACTGTGCTGTGGGATTACAGAGAGATCTACACTGCAGCTCAATATCTAATACTGTGCTGTGAGATTACAGAGGGATCCACACTGCAGCTCAATATCTAATACTGTGCTGTGAGATTACAGAGAGATCCACACTGCAGCTCAATATCTAATACTGTGCTGTGAGATTACAGAGAGATCCACACTGCAGCTCAATATCTAATACTGTGCTGTGGGATTACAGAGAGATCTACACTGCAGCTCAATATCTAATACTGTGCTGTGAGATTACAGAGGGATCCACACTGCAGCTCAATATCTAATACTGTGCTGTGAGATTACAGAGAGATCTACACTGCAGCTCAATATCTAATACTGTGCTGTGAGATTACAGAGAGATCCACACTGCAGCTCAATATCTAATACTGTGCTGTGGGATTACAGAGAGATCCACACTGCAGCTCAATATCTAATACTGTGCCGTGGGATTACAGAGAGATACACTGCAGCTCAATATCTAATTCTGTGCTGTGAGATTACAGAGAGATCCACACTGCAGCTCAATATCTAATACTGTGCTGTGAGATTACAGAGAGATCTACACTGCAGCTCAGTATCTAATACTGTGCTGTGGGATTATAGAGAGATCCACACTGCAGCTCAATATCTAATACTGTGCTGTGGGATTACAGAGATCCACACTGCAGCTCAATATCTAATACTGTGCCGTGGGATTACAGAGAGATACACTGCAGCTCAATATCTAATACTGTGCTGTGGGATTACAGAGAGATCCACACTGCAGCTCAATATCTAATACTGTGCTGTGAGATTACAGAGAGATCGACACTGCAGCTCAATATCTAATACTGTGCCGTGGGATTACAGAGAGATACACTGCAGCTCAATATCTAATACTGTGCTGTGGGATTACAGAGAGATCCACACTGCAGCTCAATATCTAATACTGTGCTGTGAGATTACAGAGAGATCTACACTGCAGCTCAATATCTAAGACTGTGCTGTGAGATTACAGAGAGATCCACACTGCAGCTCAATATCTAATACTGTGCTGTGGGATTACAGAGAGATCCACACTGCAGCTCAATATCTAATACTGTGCTGTGAGATTACAGAGAGATCGACACTGCAGCTCAATATCTAATACTGTGCTGTGAGATTACAGAGAGATCCACACTGCAGCTCAATATCTAATACTGTGCTGTGGGATTACAGAGAGATCTACACTGCAGCTCAATATCTAATACTGTGCTGTGGGATTACAGAGAGATCCACACTGCAGCTCAATATCTAATACTGTGCTGTGAGATTACAGAGAGATCTACACTGCAGCTCAATATCTAAGACTGTGCTGTGAGATTACAGAGAGATCCACACTGCAGCTCAATATCTAATACTGTGCTGTGGGATTACAGAGAGATCCACACTGCAGCTCAATATCTAATACTGTGCTGTGAGATTACAGAGAGATCTACACTGCAGCTCAATATCTAATACTGTGCTGTGAGATTACAGAGAGATCCACACTGCAGCTCAATATCTAATACTGTGCTGTGGGATTACAGAGAGATCTACACTGCAGCTCAATATCTAATACTGTGCTGTGAGATTACAGAGAGATCCACACTGCAGCTCAATATCTAATACTGTGCTGTGGGATTACAGAGAGATACACTGCAGCTCAATATCTAATACTGTGCTGTGAGATTACAGAGAGATCCACACTGCAGCTCAATATCTAATACTGTGCTGTGGGATTACAGAGAGATCCACACTGCAGCTCAGTATCTAATACTGTGCTGTGGGATTGTAGAGAGGTACACTGCCGACTTGTGCAAAACTTTTCCAGGGGAAACCTATGAAGCAAAGAATACAGGTCAAGAAACAATCAGAGGTGTTTCTGGTGAGAGAAGGGGGTGAGGGACGTGGTAAAAAGGTGACATTGAGGAATGTGATGCAATGGTGAGATTCAGGATTACAGTGAGAGAGTGGGATTGAAGGACGCAGTGGGAAAGTGGGATTAATGGATAAAGTGGGATGGAGGGATAGGATTAGATTAAGGGATACAGTGAGAAAGTCGGACCGATGGACATGGTGATAGAGTGGGATTGAAGGGTACAGTGAGAAATACAGAAACCAGAAGCAGGAGGAGGCCTTTTGACCCTTCGAGCCTGTTCCACCATTCATTATGATCATGGCTGATCATCAAACTCAATACCCTGATCCTGCCTTCCCCCCAATCCTTTGATCCCTTTAGCCCCAAACAGCTATACCTAATTTCTCCTTGAAGAGTGGGATTGAGGGATGTGCTAAGAAGGAAGATGGTGTGAAGGTGGGATTATTTAATCTTGCACCAGACACTGGCTTCATTTACAGTGCTTGAAGACTGTTCCATTAAACAAACCTTCACCTCTCTATGATCTGAAGCGTATGTGCAATCAGTGTAAGGTGAGATAGTGGGTTAGTAACCCCAAGACCTCAACTAATGGACTGAAGGCACCACAGCAGCTAAAGAATTTAAGTTCAATTAATTAGATATATTTGGAATAAGAAGTTAGTGTCTGTAAGGGCGATCATGAAACTACCAGTGTACCGTAAAATCCATCTTGTTCATGAATACCCTTTGGGGAAGGATCTGCCATCCGTATCTGCAATAAATGTAGGCCCAGCCAGTGAGGCCCACATCCCATGAATGAATAATTTAAAAGCATGTCTTGTTTTCTGATCAAACAATAAACTCTGCTCACAGCCAATATACAGGTCACATGCAGTGATCTCCTTGTAACCTCCTGGCCTCTGACTGATTGGTAGATTTTGATGTGATTTGATTTGATTTATTTTTGTCATATGTATTAATATACAGTGAAAAGTATTGTTTCTTGAGCGCTATAGAGACAAAGCATACCGTTCATAGAGAAGGAAAAGAGAGAGTTCAGAATGTAGTGTTACAGTCATAGCTCGGGTGTAGAGAAAGATCAATTTAATATAAGGTACGTCCATTCAAAAGTCTGATGGCAACAGGGAAGAAGCTGTTCTTGAGTCAGTTGGTACGTGACCTCAGACTTCTGCATCTTTTTCTCAAAAGAAAAAGGTGGAAGTGAGAATGTCTGGGGTGCGTGGGATCCTTGATTATGCCGGCTGCTTTTCCGAGGCAGCAGGAAGTGTAGACGGGGTCAATGGATGGGAGGCTGGTTTGAGTGATGGACTGGGCTTCGTTCATGACCCTTTGTAGTTTCTTGCGGTCTTGGACAGAGCAGGGGCCACACCAAGCTGTGATACACTAAGAAAGATGCATTCTATGGTGCATCTGTAAACGTTGGGGCGGGGGGGGGTCGTAGCAGACTTGCCAAATTACCTTAGCCTTCTGAGGAATTAGCGGCTTTGGTGGGCTTTCTTAACTATAGCATCGGCGTGGAGAGACCAGGACAGGTTGTTGGTGATCTGGACACCTAGAAACTTGAAGCTCTCGACCATTTCCACTTCATCCCCGTTGATGTAGACAGGGGCCCTCCCCAGTGCTTCCTGAAGCTGATGACTATCTTCTTCATTTTTCTGACGTTGAGGGAGAGATTATTGTCATTGCAGCAGCTCACAGATTCTCTATCTCTTTCCTATACTCCGTCTCGTCATTGTTTGAGATCCGACCCACTATGGTGGTGTCATCAGCAAACTTGAAAATCGAGTTGGAGCCGAATTTGGCCGCACAAATTTTCTTATAATCTACAAATTATTAATCTAGTTTATTAACAAATCATGTTAGCAGATTCAAGAGCTTGTACATTTCTTTAATTCTAAGTAGACTTTATTAAAAAGATTCTCCCAGATACCATGGGCTCAGAGGGAAGTCCTTGCCTCTTGGGATGATTGAAAAGATAATGGATGGAGACCTAGAGGCAGGAAAGGGCACCACTGATGGTGAGATGATAGTGGAGCTTCTAGAGAGTGATTAATGTATCCTCTGGTGTAAGAGACCCTCTGAAGAGCACAATTCCACATGCTAAATGTATCTGCCACTGGCCACACAGAGCTCCAGATGAGTACTCAAAGACGTATTGAAGTGTGCATTGCCAGCTCACCGTTCTCTCTCTCACAAGTCACGTACAAGAACAGGCAGCTGTAGAGTCTGCTGAACAAGCATCCACCTCTGAGGGATAGGAGGTAGGGAGGAAGATGCAGCATCATATCGTTCCTCACAGCCTTCGCCAGCACAGATGCACCTGAGCATTAGGAGAGGCGGTGGTGTAATGGTATTGTCACTGTCCTCGTAAATCCAGAGACCCAGAGTAATGCTCTGGGGAACCAGCTTGAATCCCATCAAGAAATTTGAGTTTGGGTAAAAAAAAAACTCTGGAATTAAAAGTCGAACAACTTATTAAAGATCATGAAACCATTGTCGATTACTGTGAAAACCCATCTGGTTCATTAACGTCCAGCTGCACAGCAATGCGGTTGATTCTCAAATGCCTTCAAGTTCAAGGGCAATTATGGATCACCAGCTGGCCCAGCTGGTGATGCCCAGAGCCTATGAATGAATTTTTAAAAAAACATTTTGCCCAAATGTGACTGCAAAATTCCACACACAGCTAACAGTGTGAGCCAGTAGAAGGGAGCTTTGTAGATGATACATTAACATGGACAACTTTTCAATTAAAATTGTCGCCTGTTTAAGAGCTCTTTGTTTCATTACAGGCCTACAATACAATAACTTTGTAAGGAGTGAAGTTTGAATTGAAGGAGCTTAATTCGAAGCCAGGTCCAGAATTCTCCGACCACGCCCGCAGCTGGGATTCTCCAGTCCCGCTGCTGTGAACAGAGATTTAGCTGAGCGCTAAATTCTCCATTCTCGCCGACAGTGGCAGCAGGGCATGCGAGACCAGAGTATTCCGGCCTACGATTCAACAAAACGTTTAGTCCATTGTCCTAGATATGAGGGGATTGTTGAGAGAAGTTGTTGGAGAAGTTGAGAGAAGTTGTTGGAGAGGATTCTTAGAGATAGGATGTATGCGCATTTAGAAAGGAATAAACTCATTAACAATAGTCGGCATGGTTTTGTGAGAGGGAGGTCATGCCTCACTAACCTGGTGGAGTTTTTTGAAGAAGTGACTAGAATGGTTGACGAGGGAAGGGCCGTGGATGTCGTCTATATGGACTTTAGTAAAGCGTTTGACAAAGTCCCTCATGGTAGATTGGTGCAAAAGGTTGGATCTCATGGGATAAAGGGGGAGGTGGCTACTTGGGTGGAGAACTGGCTTGGTCACAGAAGACAGAGGGTGGTAGTGGAAGGGTCTTTTTCTGGCTGGATGCCTGTGACTAGTGGTGTTCCGCAGAGCTCTGTATTGGGACCTCTGCTGTTTGTGATTGATATAAACGATCTGGAAGAAGGTGTAACTGGGGTGATCAGTAAGTTTGCGGACGATACGAAAATGGCTGGACTTGCAGATAGTGAGGAGCATTGTCAGAGGCTACAGAAGGATATAGATAGGCTGGAAATTTGGGCAAAGAAATGGCAGATGGAGTTCAATCCAGATAAATGCAAAGCGATGCATTTTGGTAGAACTACCGTAGGGGGGAGCTATACGATAAATGGCAGAACCATAAAGGGTGTAGATCCGCAGAGGGACCTGGGTGTGCAAGTCCACAGATCCTTGAAGGTGACGTCACAGGTGGAGAAGGTAGTGAATAAGGCATATGGCATGCTTGCCTTCATAGGACGGGGTATAGAGTATAAAAATTGGGGTCTGATGTTGCAGTTGTATAGAACGTTGGTTCAACCGCATTTGGAATACTGCACCCAGTTCTGGTCGCCACACTGCCAGAAGGACGTAGAGGCTTTAAAGAGAGTGCAGAGGAGGTTTACCAGGATGTTGCCTGGTATGGAAGGGCTTAGTTATGAGGAGAGATTGGGTAAACTGGGGTTGTTCTCACTGGAAAGACGGAGGATGAGGGGTGACCTAATAGAGGTGTATAAAATTATGAAAGGCATAGATAGGGTGAACGGTGGGAAGCTTTTTCCCAGGTCAGTGGTGACGTTCACGAGGGGGTCATAGGTTCAAGATGAGGGGGGGGGAGGTTTAACACAGATATCAGAAGGACATATTTTACACAGAGGGTGGTGGGGGCCTGGAATGCGCTGCCGGGCAAGGTGGTGGAGGCGGACACACTGGGAACGTTTAAGACTTATCTAGATAGCCACATGAACGGAGTGGGAATGGAGGGCTACAAAAGAATGGTCTAGTTTGGACCAGGGAGCGGCGCGGGCTTGGAGGGCCGAAGGGCCTGTTCCTGTGCTGTATTGTTCTTTGATTGGGCTGAACGCTGGCTCAGTTCCTTGCCTGATTAACTTTGCTGCCTGGTCATTTATTCCAGCTGGCTCAGTTCCTTGCCTGATTAACTTTGCTGCCTGGTCATTTATTAGTGCTGTGACTGCACCGTATAGAGCATGTTTCACTATGACATTGTATAGCTAATGGTTCCTCTGCGCTGTGACCAAAATGCTTCCGCTGACACATTTTCCAGTAACTCTGAGATTCCCATGACTATCCCCTATCTCTCATTTCTTCTCTTTTCACATCAGTCATCTCTCCTACTTATCACCCAAACGTACCAATCCCTGTTCATTGACTCCCCTCTGATGTCACACCATCAGTGTTAATCATTTCCAGTTTCACAGTGCTGCAGCTCAATCACTTCCTTTCCCCTAGACTCAGGGGGATGGAGATCTTGTTTCTGTGAGACTATTTTGCCATGTCCAACCAACAGTTTTGACCTCACATCATTCAACCTCTACCTATTGACACAGTTGACTTTGCTGTGCCTCCTTGTCTGTGATGGTATTCCCACATCATCTGTTTTGCTAAAGCTGTCATTTAAAGCAATTTCCACTTTCATATCACATATTTTTTTTGCTGTACATTTCATCTCTCCCTTTAAGACCTTGCAAAGATATTTTGCTGCTGTATCTGGGCAGGACCCTTTCTTTCACCCTCCTGTATCTGAGGGGGTTCCTTTCACTCATATATTTGGTAAGTTATTCTAAAACCTCTCACATTCCTGTATCTGGGAAGTTCCTCTAATCCTCCTCTCAGACTCCTGTATTTGCAGAGGTCTCGCTCACACACCTGTATCTCAGTTTTTGTTTTATGTTTGAGAAGAGTGGAAGTGTACTAATAAGCTCACCCTGGTACTAGAGTAAAGAGCTCAATGACATGCTAAAAATCAAAGTAAATTAATGTTTCGAACTTTTGAAATTGTCTCATGGGAAGTGGGTGTTGGCGGCAAGGCCAGATTCATTGCCCATCCCAAACTGAGTGGCTTGCTAGGCTCTTTCAGAGGCAGTTAAGAGTCAACCACATTACTAAAGATCAGAGTCACTTGTAGGGCAGACAGGGTAAGGATGGCAGATTTCCTTCCCTAAAGGGATTTGTGAAGCAGGTGGGTTTTTAACAACAATCGATGATAGTATCATGGTCACCCAGTTTTATTACTCAGTTATTAATTGAATTTAAATCCCACCAGCTGCCATGGTGGGATATGAACCCATCCCCGGAGCATTACCCTGGGCCTCTGTATTACCAGTCCATGACATTAACACTATGCCCTCAATGTTATAACATTACAAGAGAAGGCCTGTATTAACTGTCACTTCATGCAACACACTTATGAACAAACCAGGACTGAGTCAGCCATGACCCCTGGCAGGCAGAATACAGAGAGACAATATAAAATATGGAGCAAAATTTTTAAACTGGTGCAGCAGTACAGGGACCTGAGTGTATATGTGCAGAAGGTGGCAGGATAAGTGGAGAGAGCAGTTAATAAAGCAGATAACATTCTGGGCTTTATTAATAGGGGCTTAGAGTACAAGAGCAAGGAGATTATACTGAAT
Organism: Mustelus asterias; assembly: GCF_964213995.1. NCBI lineage: Eukaryota > Metazoa > Chordata > Chondrichthyes > Carcharhiniformes > Triakidae > Mustelus > Mustelus asterias. Next base: position 15,678,957 of record NC_135821.1, read on the forward strand.
TTATACAAGACACTAGGTAGACCTCAGCTGGAGTATTATGTACAGTTCTGTGCGCCACACGATAGGAAGGCATTGGAGAGAGTGCAGAAGAGGTTTACAGGTATGGTCCCTGGGATGAGAAACTTCTGTTATGAGAATAGATTGGAGAAGTTGGGACTGTTCTCCTTAGAGAGAAGAAGGCCGAAGTGAGATTTGATAGAGATGTTTGAAATCATGATGGAGCTGGGCAGAGTGGAGAGGGAGAAACTGTTTCCCCCTTCGTAAAAGGATCAAGAACGCGAGGGCACGGAGTTAAAGTGGTTTGCAAAAGAAGCAGATATGATGTGAGAAAAAAAACGTATTCACACAGTAAGTGGTTCGTGTCTGGAATGTGCTGCCTGGAAGTGTGGTGGAGGCAGGTTCAATCAAGGCATTCAAGAGGGCGTTAGCTGATCTTTTGAATGGGAACGACGTACAGGGGAGTACGGGGAAAAGGCAGGGGAATGGCACTAAGCCGTGATGCTCATTTGGAGAGCCAGTGCAGACATGATGGGCCAAATGTCCTCCTTCCATACCCCAACAATTTCAGACTAACCCAACAATGCACCCTGTCATTCCCAAGACTGGTGTAACAGTGACCCCTGAGGATTGCCTCAAGAATAATTTCTGAGACTAGCCCAACAACATCTCCTACAAGTAAAATGGCAGTTCAAAAAAATACATGGGTTTTCTGAATATATGAAGCATTTGCAGTAAAATATGTGAATTACTGGCACAAATTGAGACAAATGGATCTAAATGCCATTACAGAGGCATGGTTACAAGGTGACCAAGGTAGGGAATGAAATATTCCAGGGTACACAACATTTCAAAAAGGCGGCTAGAATGGAAAGGATGACAAAAGGACAAAAGTGAGAATTGATCTTGACTCAGGAGATCAGGAATTAGAATCTGTAAGAGTGGAGATGAGGAATAATAAGGATTAGAAAATGTGGGTGTGAGTAGTTTTTAGGCCCAGTAACAGTGGTTATACCACTGGACAAAGCATTAATTAAAAAGTAATTGGAGCTTGTAATAAAGACCATACTGTATAATAATTGTAAGGGACTCTAATCTTCATATAGGCTGGATCAATCAAATTGGCAAAAAATGGTTTGTAAGATGTGTTTGTAGAACACTTGGATGACAATTTCCTGGAGCAATATGTCATTGAAGCAGCGAGATACAAAGCTATTTTAGATTGAATATTGTGCAATGTAGCAGGGTTAATTAGTAATCCCTTATTTTGAAACTGTGTCCTCTGGTTCCAAATTCCAACATGAGGGGCAATCATTCTCAGCATTTACTGTGTCAAGCCCACCTGTGTCAAGGATCACCCCTCATTCTTTTAAACTCCAATGAGCATAGGCCCAACTTTCTCAACCTTACCGCATAAGACAACCCCATTCATCCCAGGAAGTAGTAAGTCTGAAGATTGAATGTGTTTGAGGAATCAGCAAAGAGTCACCCAAAAGTTAACAAAAAGGGAATAAATAGATTAGAATAAACTAGCCAGGAATATAAGTAAGTGTTTTTACAAGTATATAAAAAGAACGAGTGACTAAAGCAAATGTTGGTCGCTTAGAGACAGAGACAAGAGAAACTATCATGGGAAAATGAATGACGAAAAGGGAGAAATATTGAACGAATGTTTAGTGTCTGTCTTCAGACACTGTAGAACTAGACTCAAATTACATACGGGGGGGCGGAGGGTGCGTGGAGGTGGAGGATGCAGAGAGAAGATCCCTTAGGTAATTATTATTAGCAGAGAAAAAGTATTTGAGAAAACGAAGGGAATAAAAACCCGACAACCACCGACCCGGACCCCATCCCACCAGGAAATCATGGCCTCCATCTTAGGGTTCCAAAAGAGATAGCTGATGTGCCGGTGATGATTTTGCAAAATTCCCTAAATTCGAGAATGGTTCTAGCGGATTGAGAATTAGCAAGTGTAACATCCTAATTCAAGGTAGCAGAGCGAGAGTAAACAAAGAACAACAGGTCAGTTAGCCTGTCATCAGTCATTAAGAAATTGTTGAAAAACTATTATTAAGGATGTCTTAAGATCAATCAGCATGGATTTACAAAGGAAATCCTATTTGACAAATTTAGAGTTATTTGAATATGTAATCAGTAGACAATGAGGAACCAGTATATGTCTTATACTTGGATATCCAAAAAGCATTTGATAAGGTGCCACACAAAAGGCTTTTACACAAGGGTTCATGGTGTTGAGCTAGTATACTAGCATGGGTAGAATCTTGGTTAAAGGACTGGAAACAAAGGGTAGGAATAAAGGCCGCAATTCTCCCAAACAAATTAGCGCAGCGGGCCGGGTGATTCTCATGTCAGCCGATTCGTGGGGTTCTCGTGTGTGTTCGCCCCCGCGTCAGATCCACGCCGGAAATGGGCGCAAAGACCATTTAAATGGTCATTTGCATAGAATTTAAATGTGATTAACAGGCCCGGAACAGAAGTCTCCGGGCCCACTAGCATCTCCCCTCCCACCAGAGTGGTTCGCTCCAGCGGGGTTTAGAGCAGCTCCCCACTAACGGGGAACTAGCAGCCTGACCCCGCTGGAGTGAAGGGGGGGGGTGATCAGGACCGCCCAGAGGGTCGGGAATGGGGGGATGCCCTCTGGGCATCGGCACCCTGGCAGTGCCAACCTGTGCTCCTGGCACTGCCCAAGGGGCAAAGTGCCAATGCCCAGAAGGCACTTTGGCACTGCCCATCGGGCACAGGGCAGTGCCGAGGGGGCAGATGGGGGTGCGATTGGTGGGTGAGGGGATCTTGCTGCCACTCTGCGTAGGGATTGGTAGCAGAAGGAGGGAGGGCAGCGATTCGGGCGGGCTGGGGGGGGGGGGGGGGGGGGAGGGGGGGGTCAGCCAGAGGGGCAATCAGCCTGCTGGGGGGGGTCAGCACTGCGGGAGGGTGTAGGGACTGCAGGAGGGGGAAATCGGGGTGGGGGCTGGAGATGAGGTGGGCCGGGAGGAGGGGGGGGGGGGGCTTCAGGTCTGGCCTGGGAATGGTCGGGGGGGCTAGCGATCGGGCCATGGGCGGGGGGGGTGGTGGGGTGGAGGGCCGGCGATGCGAGTGTTGTGGGGCTGGCCAGCGATCGGGAGACTATCAGTGCGGGGCCACTGTGCATGTATCGATCTCGGCAGATCGGCACGTGCGCAGTAGCCCGCTGATTTCAGCCTCTCCAGCAGGTTAGGTCCCACCCCCTGAAATGTAATGATGTTCATGCTGGTGGCCTCTGCAGTGCACAGAGTGTGGGAAACTCTTCTCTGAACTCCCACTCAAAGAAACAACATGAATTACTCCAGTTTTCACACAAATTCGACACTTGGAATGTTTTTGGGGAGAATTCCAACCAAAGGCTGTTACCAGTGGAGTGCGGCGAGGATCAATGCTGGGCTTCAGCTATTTACATTCTATATTAATGAATTAGACAAAGAGGTAAAGACTAACGTACCTAAATCTGCTGTGGTAGGAATGTAAGCTGGGAGGAGAGCACAAAGACAGTGCAAAGAGAGATTTCGACTGGTTAATTGAGTGTACGACAAGGTGGCAGATGGAGTAGAATGTGGGAACGTGAGTTTCTGTACTTTGGTATTAAGAGTTTGAGAGTCGGTGTTTGCTTGCCATTCTCGAATTCCGACCACTGAGTGCAATTTTGTCCTCCCTATTTAAGGAAAGATACACTGGCATTGGAGCCAATACAGCAAACCTTCACTAGATTGGTTCCTGTGACAAAAAGCTGAGTAAAATGGGTCTGTATTCTCTAGACTTTCGAAGGATGAGAGATGATCTCATTGAAACATGCGTGCTTATGAAGCAGCTTGACAGGGTAGACACAGAGGTTGTTTACACAGCTGAGGAATGTAGAACAGGTGAGCACAGTCTCAGCATAAGGGATCAATCATTTAGGACTGAGATGAGGAGAAATTCCTTCCCTCAAAGGGTTGAGAGTCTTTGGAATTCTCTACCCAAGAGGGTTATCCAGAACTGAATACATTTAAGGCTGAGATTTGTAAATTTGGGGTATCTCAGATATTCACTGCTATGGAGAGTGGGTGGGAAATAGGAATGGTTATATTGAATGATGGAGCAGATATGGTCTACTCCTGATCTTCTAACCTTCTGTTACGATCTTGGTAGAGACCAGCCTTTGTGTAAGAATTTGAAATCCCAGGTATTTGTTATAAGAATGAAGCCATGCACTTCACGCTTTAAACAACATTATTTTTGATGCGCGATTAAATCACTCGGGAGGCTAGATCGTACCCAGGAAATAAAGGCTTTTATTAGTAACAAGAATGGAGCATACTATATAACAATACAATCCCAGACTAAAGGGTCACCAGGCAGTGCAGTGACCTTTATACTCCTACAGGTAGGCGGAGCCAACCGGAGTGTACCACAGAACAATACCAACAGGTAGAACACCCCAACCCCAACAGTGACAACAATAATATGTGTACAAGTACCCATAGTGCTAACCATCTATGGTTCAGTACCCATAGTGGTAACCATCTATGGTTCGCCACAATTTTACTACACAGAAATCAAAGATCTTGAACGATAACAACTACACTCAGTTACATTAACTAAAAATGCAATGAACACAATTACCAATACTCCAAAATAAATGTTTTCACTCCACTTCCCTTCTACACCTCAAAACTCTCAAGTCAGATATATATTTAAAAATTTGAAAGACTAACGCGTGGTTTGAGTACTGTGACAATGATTTGTTTATGGGCTGGGATTCTTTGGGCCTTCCATTTACGACTGGTAAGGTGGTCTCTTCAAATCTCTTCCAACTATGCTAAGATTGCAAACTCCCTGGTATCTTATGGGCAGCCACCTGGGGCTGAAACTGCTGGTTCTAATCTTCAACTGTGCAGTTTGGTATCTATTGGTAATGACATTTTACTGATGGTTGTGATTAGACTGATGGGCAGTAATTGGCTGGGTTGGATTTGTCCTGTTTCTCGTGTGCCCATACCTGGGCAATTTTCCAGATTGCTGGGTTAATGCCACTGTTGTAGCTGTACTGGAAGGGCCAGGGGCGCGGCAAGTTCTGGGGCACAGGTCTTCAGTACTTTTGCTAGGATATTGTCAAGGTCCATAGCCTTTGCAGTATTCAGCTGTTTCTTGATATCACATAGAGTGAATCGAATTGACTGAAGACTAACATCTGTGATGGTGGGGACCTCCAGACAAGGTCAAGATCAGCTGAAGATTGTTGCAATGCTTCAGCCTTACCTTTTGCAATGATGTGCTGCGCTCCTCCATCATTGAGAATGGGGATACTTGTGGAGACTCCTTTTCCAGCAAGTTGTTTGTTCCATTTAGCATGATGGTAGTGTCACACAGCACAATGGAAGGTATCCTCAATGTGAAGTCCAGACCTCGTCTCCAAAAGGATTGTGCAGTGGTCACTCCTACTGATACTGTCAGGAACAGATGCATCTGTGACAGGTAGGTTGGTGAAGATGAAGTCAAGCAGGATTTTTCCTCGTTTGTTCCCTCTGGTGGGGCCCAGTCTAACAGCAATGCCCTTTAGGACCTGGTCAGCTCGGTCTGAGGTTGCACTACTGAGGCACTCTTGTTGATGGTCATCGAACTCCGCCACCCAGAATACATTCTGCACACTTGTCACCCTCAGTGCTTCCTCCAAGTGGTGCTCAACATGTTGGAGCACTGATTCATCAGCTGAGGGGGGATGATATGTGCTAATTAGCTGGAGGTTTCCTTGCTGGTGTTTCACCTGGTGCCATGTGACCTTATGGGGTCCAGAGTTGATGTTCAGGACTCCCAACTGTATACTACTATACCGCCATATCTGCTGGGTCTGTCCTGCCAGTGGGACAGGGCATATCCAGGAACGGTGATGGTGGTGTCTGGAACATTATCTGTAAGGTACAGTGAGTATGACTCTGTCAGGCTGTTGCTTGACCAGTCTGTGAGACAGAAATCAGAACCAAGTTCTTAAAGAGACAACCACCCCACATAAAATATAGGTCCCTTTCCCCCCAAAAGCCCATCTGCTATCACAGTTCAACCTCAAGGCCGGTGCCACAGTGATCCCTGACTGAACAAGGACCCCCTAGGTACTGACCCAACAAAGGCTCGAGACTGATATAATAGAGACCCCAAGAGACTGGTGCAACAATGCCCCCTAGAATGGCTGACAATGATCTTGCCAAGACGGATGTAACTGTGACTCTCGCAAACAAGACTGGTCCAACAATAAGCCCAAGGGTGGCCAACTGAACCTGCTGGACTGACGATCCTGCCGGACTGAAGTAACTGTGACCCTTGCAACCAAGACTAGGGCAACAATAACTCCAAGAGTGGCTAACAATGACCCTGTAAGCGTTTTAACAACACCAGGTTAAAGTCCAACAGGTTTATTTAGTAGCAAATGCCATTAGCTTTCGGAGCGCTGCCCCTTTGTCAGATGGAGTGGATATCTGCTCTCAAACAGGGCATACAGAGACACAAAATCAAGTTACAGAATACTGATTAGAATGTGAATCTTTACAGCTAATCAAGTCTTAAAGATACAGACAATGTGGAGGGAGCATTAGGCACAGGTTAAAGAAATGTGTATGACCCTGCCAGACTGATGATCATGGAGCTAAGTCCACGAAAAGATGAGCCATGATTTTATTGAATGATGGAGCAGGCTCGAGGGGCCAGATGGCCTACTCCTGCTCCTAGTTCTCATGTTATTATAACTGTGACCCTCACAAACAAGACTAGTGCAATAATGATCTCTCCAAGATTGATCCAACAATAGTGCAGGCTGATCCAACAACACTACCTTCCATTTCTCCTAACTCAGAGAATGACCCAACAAGGGCTCAGTCTGACCCATCAGACCCCGCTCCCTGAGGCTAAGCCAACACAGACTTACATTCAATCATCTGCCTGTGCATGAACATTGATTTTCCATAAATGCCAAAGTAAGAAGTTCTCAAAAGCTGTTGATTAACTTCACAGCAACTGTGACAGTCCCAGAAAAGCTCTGACTCTGACCAGGGACATGCTATACAATGGCTGAATTCATTAACAATGTAGGATTAGGCCAGACAGTTAAAGCTAAAGGCACTTTAGTTTGTTTCTATGATCCTGGGAGTCACATGATACAACACCATGGGAGTTGGTGACTCAGCATAGCAATCATTCTCAGTCAATTAGTCTGCAGCAAACCCAGACATGAGGTGAAGAAAGTCGGGTGGTGGAGAACTTGAAATCATTGGTACAAATTCACCTGCTCCTTCCAATTTGGTACTATTAAGTGTAACATGCTAATTTTATTTCATTGTCTGGGCTTCCAGGATTTTCCCCAATATCTTTGGCATTACATTTTGTAAAAGCAAAGTTCAAAGACATGTTTAAAGTACATGGTGAGTGCAGTGGGACACAAACTTGTATTTAAAATGAGCTAGAGACACACCCAAACTGACTTCACTTGCGGTGTTTGGAGAAAGTTAAATGTTTTTTTTTCCTTGACATTATGTCTAGTCCCATTTTTTTCCATTCATCCATGGATGTGGATGTTACTGATAAAGCAAGCATCAATTATCCATCCCTAATTGTCTTCAAGAAGGTGGCGGAAAGCCAGCATCTTGAATGCTGTAGTTGGTGTGGTGAAGATATTCCCACAATGCCATGGGGGGGGGTTAGATTTAGGATTCTGACTCAGTGACAATGAAGGAACAGTGATACATTTCCAAGTGGTCTTCCCTTGTGTGTGCTGCCCTTGTTGTTAGGGAAGATGGTATAGACTGCAGCCATGTTGCACCATGATGGTGCGGGAGTAAATGCTGAAGGTGGTGGATGGAGTGCCAGAGAAATGGGCGGCTTTGTCCTGGGTGTTGGAGCTGCGCTCATCCAGGCAGATAGAGAGCATTCCATCACACATCTGACACATGTCATGTAGATGATGGAAATGCTTTAGGTAATCAAGAGGTGAGTTACATGCAGCGGAATCCCCAGCCTCCAATCTGCTCTTGTAGACAAAGTATTAATATGGCTGCTAAGTTCCAAGCAGTGGCAACCTCAGCATGTAGATAGTGGGGAATTCAGCGATGGTAATGTTGATGACAGTCAAGCGGAAATGATTAATTTTTCTCTTAATGGAGATGGTCATTGCCTGGCATTTGTAGGGGGGGGAAGGTGGGGGATATGGGGAAGGGTGGAGGGTGTGGGATGGGTCACAGAGCGGCCTCAGAACTGGGGGCCGGAGCAGGCCTCAAAGCAGGGGCTGGAGTGGCCCTCAGAGCGTGAGGGAGGTGTGTGTGTGTTAGAGTCATAGAGGTTTACAGCATGGAAACAGGCCCTTCAGCCCAACTTGTCCATGCCACCCAGTTTTTACCACTAAGCTAGTCGCAATTGCCCGCATTTGGCCCATACTCCTCCATACTCATCTTACTCTTGTAACTGTCTAAATGTGTGTGTGTGTGTGAGAGAGAGGGGGGCACCTGTGTCTATGAGAGAGAGCAGGACGTGTGTGTGTGTGAGAAAGAGAGAGAAATGTCAGTGTGAGACAGGGATGTGTGTGTCTGTGTATGTGTGAGAGAGAGCGAGGGGGACGTGTTTGTGTGTGTGTGAGAGAGGGGGGGAGGGACATGTGTGTGTCAGTGTGTGTGTAAAAGAGAGGGGGACGTGTGTGTGTACGTGTGTGTATGTGTGTGTGAGAGAGAGGGACGTGTGTGTGTGTATATATGAGAGAGAGAGATGTGTGTGAGAGAGAGTGGTGTGTGTGAGTGTGAGAGAGAGGTGTGTATGTGAGAGAGGGGGGGCGTGTGTGTATGTGAGAGAGAGAAGGACGTGTGTGATAGAGAGAGGGGTGTGTGTGTTGTGTGAGAGGGGAGGGGAACTTGTGTGTGTGTGTGTGTGTGTGTGTGTGTGAGATAGAGAGGGGTGTGTGTTGTGTGAGAGGGGAGGGGAACGTGTGTGTGAGATAGAGAGGGGTGTGTGTGTTGTGTGAGAGGGGAGGGGAACGTGTGTGTGTGAGAGATAGAGAGGGGTGTGTGTGTTGTGTGAGAGGGGAGGGGAACGTGTGTGTGTGAGAGATAGAGAGGGGTGTGTGTATGTGTGATAGAGGGGGGGGGTGTATGTGTGTGTGAGAGAGGGGTCTGTGTGTGTGTGAGGGGGGGGAACGTGTGTGTGTGTGGGGCAGGGGGGAGGTGAGTGTGTGTATGAGATAGAGAGGGGGATGTGTGTGTGTGTGTGGGGGGGGCGTGGATGTGTGTGTGTGTGTGTGTGTGTGGGGCGTGGATGTGTGTGTGTGGGGGCGTGGATGTGTGTGTGTGTGTGTGGGGCGTGGATGTGTGTGTGTGGGGGCGTGGGTGTGTGTGTGTGTGTGTGTGTGTGTGGGATGTGTGTGTGTGGGGGCGTGGATGTGTGTGTGTGTGTGGGGCGTGGATGTGTGTGTGTGTGTGTGTGTGGGGCGTGGATGTGTGTGTGTGTGTGGGATGTGTGTGTGTGTGTGTGTGGGGCGTGGATGTGTGTGTGTGTGTGTGTGGCGTGGATGTGTGTGTGTGGGGGCGTGGGTGTGTGTGTGTGTGTGTGTGTGTGTGTGGGGCGTGGATGTTTGTGTGTGGGGGCGTGGATGTGTGTGTGTGTGTGGGGCGTGGATGTGTGTGTGTGTGTGTGTGTGGGGCGTGGATGTGTGTGTGTGGGGGCGTGGATGTGTGTGTGTGTGTGTGTGTGTGTGGGGCGTGGATGTGTGTGTGTGGGGCGTGGATGTGTGTGTGTGTGTGGGGCGTGGATGTGTGTGTGTGTGTGTGTGGGGCGTGGATGTGTGTGTGTGTGTGTGGGGGGCGTGGATGTGTGTGTGTGTGTGTGTGTGTGTGGGGGGCGTGGATGTGTGGGTGAATATGTGTCCATCATTCCTCCCATTAAAAATGACTAAAGGTAAGACCTAAAATTTAAGAAAACGTTTTAGATTACCTGCTGTGAAAGTGGATACTACTTCAGGAGTTAATGTTAAGGACCAGGACTTGGCCAGGGGTTATTGTAAGGTGGACATGTAGCAGGCAAATTTATTTGTGACCATCACTGGAAACCTTTGAGCTGGCCCGCGGCTGGGATCTTCCTGTGCAGCTGCAGTGAATGGAGTTTTAACTGATTTTCCATTCTCACTGGTGGCAGTGGCACGGCGAACAAGATTGGAGAATTCCATCCATCGTGCCCAATTTTACCATCGCATTGCGCCCGTTTTCAGGAGCAAAAACTTGGTAAAGGTGGGCGTGAGGCGCCCGCCTCCAACGCCGGTCCCTCCTTTACCAAGGCCCGAAAATGGCCGTGATTGGGACCACACCCAAAACAGGCACGACAGCCATTTAAATGCATTTCAACCCCCATTAGGGCTGCTTGCCCAACCTTACTGGCACTTCCCCCTTTACCACCACATTCGCCCATCTAGAATCGGCATGAAACAGACATGCTCCATAAAGGTCCGATTCGGTTAGTGAGGAGGTAGGGTGCCGAGTGTCCGACGGCTCTCTGCTTGAGATCGGTTGCGCAGGGGGGCGGGAGGGGGGGGGGGGGGGCGGGGGGAGCTGGTGGTCCACTGCCAATCTGCTTGAGATCAGTGGAGGGAAGGGGGGTCCGCTGCCACTCTGCCTGTGATCAGTGGGGGGGAGGGGGGAATGGATGTGGGGATAAGGGGGTCAGTAATGTTGTGGGGGTGGGGCAATGTCTATGGGGGCCAGGGGAAGGCATTATCCGGCCCAGGAGCGATGTGGCAGGGGAGCCGCATTCCATCATTTCTTTTCTGCGCATGCGCAGTTGGGGGTGCCAATCGGAGCTGCAGGGTTTTGGGCACATTAAGCCCCGCCTCCAGGCGCGATTTGGAATCGCAGATATTCTCTGAGGCTGAGTGCGTCTGGGGGGCGCCTGAGAACGGGTCTAAAAGTCGGATCTGAAACACTCCCAGTTTCAAGTCAGCCCAGAATCAAAATGGTAAAATAGGTCCCCTCGTGTCTCTTCCTTGCTCCTAATACATGTTCACACCTGTTTGTGGCAAAAAAGGGCATCGATGTTATGAGAATGCTTAGGGTTCCCTGATGCACTTGGGAGGTCACTAGGGGTTCCACAGCTCGAAAGGTTTTGGAAACCCTGCTTTAGAACAACCACAGGCATCATCCTTTGTACTAGGTATGACTCCAGCTACAGAAGAGTTTTATCCATTTCCCACTGACTTTGCTTTTACTGGGGTAGCTTCATGTCACACTTGTTTGGACCAAGGGAATAATAAGGTCAGGATCCATGGCCCGGGAGGAACGCAAGCTGAGCACTGGGGAGCAGAGTAAGTGCTGTTTAATGGCACTCTCAATGGCATCTTCAATCACATTTTTGAAGATTGAGAGGAGACTGCTAGAGTGGTACATGCCCAGGTTGGATTTGTCCTGCTTTTTGTGGACAGAAGATATCTGGAGGGAGTTCCTGGGGAGCAACAATTAGCATCCCTGCCTCTAAGCCACAAGCTGTGGGTTCAAGTCCCACTCCAGGACTTAATGGCCAAAGCAGATGTGTTCATAGCACAGCCAAACAGGTTGAGAATCAACTTATGAATCCTCCCAATACACGCCAATGGCAGTCAGTAAGAGGGGGAAAGATTTCTGGTCAGCCATGAAAGGATGTTACAGCCTCTACCATCACCATCCATAGCTCCAGGCTACAACATGTATGTAAAAGTGCAGGTTGTTGCAGCAACTCACTGTCCTTGGTGGGGCCAGTTGGTTCTGTTGACTGGACAGCTGGTGTGGATCCAATTGGTTGAACAGCATGGGGCTCGATCCCCATTCTGACTAGGGTGGATTCAGGACCTCCCCATTTTAACCAACCCAAGCTGGAAGTTGTGGTGTTGTGGGTTGCATCTGTCTTTGGTCAGAGAACTCAAAAAGAAGAAAATATCTGGGCAATTTTCCACATTCTTGGTAAGATGCAAGTGCTCAGTATTACTCCTAATCCCAGGTCCCTGAGATAGGTGTAACTTTCACTGGAAATCTGGAAATTCCAGAGTAGTGTATAATGTTACTGGCCTCCTGCCAATTACTGGTGGCTTACAACCATGTCCCTCCATGTTATAATGCATGTGCAGTACAATCCTACTAATTGTTGGATCCTCTGTTTTCTCACTCTCTCCATCTCTTTCTATCCCAGTTTCATCTCTCCAATAACTCTTACTCTCTAATATAATATGAAAACAGCAAATGCAGGAAAGACTCGGCAGGTCTGGCAGAGTGTGTGGGGAGAGAAACAGATTTAACATTTTAAGTCCATAATGACTTCTTCAGAGCGGAAGAGAGGTAGAAATGCAATGGATTTTATAGTTGGAGAGAGTAGAATGCAAGGTCAGGGATAGTTGGGAGCTCAGGAGAGATTGGCAAAGGTGTCACAGAGCAAGACAAAGGGAGTGTTACTGGTAGTGCTAAAGACTATAGAAGGTGCCAATAAGGGCATTCAAGTAAGGCAGCAGAATGTTTTAAAAGCAGAATAAAGGTCAGCAGTCTGTGAAAGCAAAACAAGTTACTGATGACTCTGTAGGAAAGTAGGGGGGTAAAAAAACAAAATGGAGGAGAGGGTTCATGGTCTGAAGTTGTTGAAATTGAGAACGGAAGACTATGAAGTGCCTAAGTGTGGTAGACCTCAGTTGTGCCTTTGTCCTATATGGACCACCGTTGTGTGTGTTTGTCATACCTGGACACATCCCCTTCCAGTTTGGTTCCTCCCCTCAGCACCTAGTATAAAGGTGGCTGTCTCCTCCCCCTTGTTCAGTCCAGGTCGGTTAATTGTTGGGATCTGCTCCTGATTCTGTTGTGAATAAAAGCCTACACTTATATTGGCATATCGGTAGTCTTTCGCCTTATTGATAGCGCATCAATTTTATTCACAACAGTTACTAGTATGGAGCAGTTTCTAAAACCCGACAAGTTAGCATTAGACCCTCAAGAGGTTGGAGCCTCTGATAAATTTGATCATTGGTTGGACTGCTTCGAAGCATTCGTCGACACCGCTACGGCCATCGACACCGACGCTGCTAAACTCCACGTGCTCCGCGCCCGGGTAAGCGAAACTGTCTATGGAATCTTCCAGGACGCTGCTACTTACGCGGACGCTATCGAACTCCTAAAAGGGCAGTTCCGAAAGAGCCCTAACGTGGTTTACGCCAGACACCTCCTAACTACCCGCAAACAGCAGCCAGGAGAATCGTGCGCCCAATTTCTGCGCGCCCTGCGAGTCCTCGCCCGAGCATGCGACTGTAAGGCTGTTTCAGCAGCTCAGAACACGGAGGATCTGATCCGCGACGCCTACGTTGCGGGCATTGAGTCTACATACATCCAGCAGCGTCTGCTGGAACAAGATGACCTAGACCTCCGGAAAACGGCCACGATGGCTGAAACGTTAGAAGCAGCCTCCCATAATCTCGGGTCTTACCTTGGATCCCGTTCCACCGACGGCTCCACTGCGACGGCTGCTCCAGCAGGGCCCAAATGTTACTTTTGTGGCCTCCCTAAGCACCCTCGGCGTCACTGCCCGGCAAAGGACGCGATTTGCTCCGGATGCGGTAAGCTAGGCCACTTTGTTAAAGTCTGCCGAGCAAAGCCGCTTCTGAAGACCTCATGGAGCCATGTGTGCTCCGAGGGCGCGGCCATCTTTGATGCAGGCGGCGGCTGCGCGCGAATCGCCATCTTTGATGCGGTCACCGGAAGTGCGGGAATCGCCATCTTTGATGCGGTCACCGGAAGTGCGGGAGTCGCCATCTTTGAGACTGGCATCAAGGCAAGGTGAGCAGGAAGCTTCATCCGTGACGTCATCAGACGGCGACGAAGATGGATTCTTCTTTAATTCAACAGTGGCATCGATTTGCTTGGACCAGTCGCAGCCACATCAACTCTCCAAGTCCATAATGGAGATCAAGGTAAATGGTTATGCAGAAAACTGCCTGTTTGACTGTGGGAGCACGGAAAGTTTTATACACCCTCGCACAGTGCGTCAATATGCCCTTCCCGTGCGACCCTGGAGCCAGACCATCTCCATGGCCTCGAATTCTCACTCAGTGGAGGTCCTCGGGTGCTGCTTGGTGACGCTGACGGTACAGGGCACAGTCTACGAGCGTTTTCGGCTCCTCGTGCTGCCGCGACTCTGCGCAGCTGTACTGCTGGGGTTAGATTTCCTCAGCCATCATAGAAGCGTCATCCTGCAGTACGATGGCCCTTATCCCCCGCTCTCCGTCTGCCAGGCGCCGTCACGGCAGCGCCCCTCGCGCACCACCTGCAGTCTCTCGACCCTCAAGATCACCCCCCCCCCCCCGTTATTTGATAACCTCACCCCGGATTGTAGGCCTATAGCCACCAAGAGTAGGCGCTATAGTGCGGATGACCGGGCCTTCATTCGGTCCGAGGTACAACGTTTGCTCCAGGAAGGGATTATCCAGGCCAGCACCAGCCCCTGGAGGGCGCAAGTGGTCGTAGTTAAATCGGGGGAGAAACACCGCATGGTGATTGACTACAGCCAGACCATAAACAGGTATACCCAACTAGATGCATATCCTCTTCCCCGTATCGCGGACATAGTCAACCGCATCGCGCACTATAGGGTTTTTTCAACGATCGATTTGAAATCGGCTTACCACCAGCTCCCTATCCGCTCGGAGGATCACCCATACACTGCCTTTGAGGCGGATGGCCGCCTCTACCAGTTCCTCCGAGTCCCCTTTGGTGTCACCAATGGGGTCTCAGTCTTCCAACGGGCCATGGATCAAATGGTGGACCAGCACGGACTACGGGCCACTTTCCCGTATCTGGATAACGTCACCATCTGCGGCCATGACCTGCAGGACCATGATGCCAACCTACAAAAATTCCTTCGTACGGCCACTCTCCTGAACCTCACATACAATGAGGCGAAGTGTGTTTTCCGGACACGCCGCCTCGCCATCCTTGGGTACGTGATAGAAAATGGTGTCCTTGGCCCCGACCCAGCCCGTATGCGTCCCCTTATGCAGCTTCCCCTCCCTACTACCCTCAAAGCACTGAGGAGATGCCTGGGCTTCTTCTCCTATTATGCCCAGTGGGTTCCCCGTTATGCAGATAAAGCCCGTCCGCTCCTAAAATCAACCTCTTTTCCCCTGGCGGAGGAGGCCTGTCGGGCCTTCGATGACATCAAAGCGGACATCGCGAAGGCCGCGATGCACGCTGTGGACGAATCCATCCCATTCCAAGTGGAAAGTGATGCGTCTGACTTTGCCCTAGCTGCCACCCTTAACCAGAGGGGCCGTCCGGTGGCCTTCTTTTCCCGGACCTTACAAGGCCCTGAGATTCGACACTCCTCGGTCGAGAAGGAGGCCCAGGCCATCGTGGAAGCCGTCCGGCACTGGCGCCATTATCTCGCGGGCCAACGATTCACCTTAATTACGGACCAGTGGTCAGTTGCCTTCCTGTTTAACACCAGGCAAAAGGGCAAGATTAAGAATGACAAGATCTTGCGGTGGAGGATTGAGCTCTCCACCTACAGATATGACATCATGTACCGGCCCGGGAAGCTCAATGAGCCCCCAGACGCCCTGTCCCGTGGATCATGTGCCAGTGCCCAACTAGACCAGCTACAGTCCCTCCATAACGACCTCTGTCACCCGGGTGTCACCAGATTTTTCCATTTTGTCAAGTCCCGTAACCTGCCCTTCTCCCTTGAGGAAGTCCGGACGATTACCAGGCAATGCAGGGTCTGCGCTGAGTGCAAACCGCAGTTCTACCGGCCAGGTAGGGCGCACCTTGTAAAGGCCACTCGCGCGTTCGAGCGCCTTAGCGTTAATTTTAAAGGCCCCCTCCCCTCCTCTAACCGCAATGTTTATTTCCTGAATATCATTGACGAATACTCACGTTTCCCTTTTGCCTTCCCCTGCTCGGACATGACCACGGCTACAGTGATTCGGACCCTGAACAAGCTCTTCACCCTGTTCGGCTTCCCAGCCTATATTCATAGCGACCGTGGGTCCTCTTTCATGAGTGACGAGCTGAGGCAGTACCTGCTCGCCAAAGGCGTTGCCTCCAGCCGCACCACTA
Source organism: Mustelus asterias (assembly GCF_964213995.1). Lineage (NCBI taxonomy): Eukaryota > Metazoa > Chordata > Chondrichthyes > Carcharhiniformes > Triakidae > Mustelus > Mustelus asterias. Next base: position 15,695,066 of record NC_135821.1, read on the forward strand.
GCTATAACCCCAGGGGCAATGGTCAAGTAGAGCGGGAGAACGCAACCGTCTGGAAGGCCGTTCTATTAGCGTTACGGTCTAGGGGCCTTCCAGTCAGCCGTTGGCAAGACGTCCTTCCGGACGCATTACATTCCATTAGGTCACTCTTGCGCACAGCGACCAATACGACCCCTCACGAGCGGATGTTTGCGTTTCCCAGGAAGTCCTCCTCGGGTACTTCGCTCCCGGATTGGCTGATGTCCCCGGGACCCGTCCTGCTTCGGAAGCATGTCCGGACCCATAAGGCAGATCCCTTGGTCGAGGAGGTCCAACTGCTCCATGCTAATCCCCAATATGCTTATGTAGCGTACCCTGATGGGCGGGAGGACACGGTTTCTGTCCGTGACTTGGCACCCGCGGGTGCCCCGGAGGTCACCACGTCCTTCCGCCCCACGGTCCCTGGTGTCGTCCATTCGGAGACTGCTACGCCTCTTCCTCCCTCAGTCCCTGTCCCCAATGTAGTGTGCCCAGAGCCTGTTGCAGCCCCCCACCCCCCAGCTCCGGTTCCCACTGTTCCCCATACGCCACCAGGGCCACTGCTCATTCCTCTCGCCCCTATGTACAGCTCGCTTGAGTCGCCGGAGCCGTCGCCACGCAGTACCCGACGACTGGACGGGACGACGGATCGGTCCGCTTCACACCACCCAGCGCCTTCTCTCGACGCTCACTGTACGGAGCCTGGGCCGACATCGCTCCCTGCTCGGACGACTCTGCGACCTGCACTGCGACGACGGATCAAGCCACCGGTTCGTCTGGACTTGTGATATTGTTTCCGCTTCACCCCCGTGTTGTTTTTTTAAAAGGAAGGGGTGAATGTGGTGGACCTCAGTTGTGCCTTTGTCCTATATGGACCACCGTTGTGTGTGTTTGTCATACCTGGACACATCCCCTTCCAGTTTGGTTCCTCCCCTCAGCACCTAGTATAAAGGTGGCTGTCTCCTCCCCCTTGTTCAGTCCAGGTCAGTTAATTGTTGGGATCTGCTCCTGATTCTGTTGTGAATAAAAGCCTACACTTATATTGGCATATCGGTAGTCTTTCGCCTTATTGATAGCGCATCACTAAGCAAAAGGTGAGGTGTTGTTCCTCCAGTTTGTGCTGGACTTCACTGGAAAGGTACAGCAGACCAAGAATGGACATGTGGGCATGGGAGCAAAATTGAGTTGAAATGGGAAGGTCAGAGTCATGCTTGCGAACTTAGTAAAGAAGTTCAGCAAGGTTGGGGGCAGGAGGGTGTGGTCTCTATCAGTCTGTCTCTATCCCCCCCCCCCCCCTCTAGCTCTACTTGTTCCCTGTCCCTCTCTCACTTTATTTTCTTGCTTAGTCTCTCTCATTGTTTCAATTTTTCTCTCTCTCTCCCCCTCTTTCTCTGTGTTTTCCCTGTCAATCTCTCTATCACTCCTTTTCTATCTCTGCTCTCTTTCTCCCTTTCCCAGTCCCTTTGAATCTTCCAGTGGTTCTTTCTCTTCCTCTGTATCTTTCTCTCTGTTCTGTCTCTTCTCCCTCTCCTGTTGCAATTACTTCTGTCTTTTTCTAGCACACACTTTCTTTCTTCATCTGTCTCAGTTAACTTGTCCCTGTCTCTCTCTCTCTTTCTAGCTCTTTGTCCTTTCTCTAAGTCTCTGTCTCTTTTGCTCTCTCTCTCTCTGTTTCTCCTTCACTCTCTGGCTCTGTCCCTCCTTCCTCTGTCTCACTTTCTCACTGCTCTCTCTGTCGTTCTCTCTCTCCCAGTATCTGTTGGGCTCTCTTTCGGTCTCTATGTTTCCTTCCCTCACTTTCTTTCACCATCTGTTTTGCTCGATTGCTCACTTGTTCTCTTTGTCCTCATATCATAAAACTCTGTTTAATTTTGGTTCATTCTGTTGGTAATCATTAATAGTCATTGTTCCTGTTATTTATTGTGAAAGGGTATTCTGGTGCTATGCTATAATTGTGACTGCATCAGACTCACTGAACTATAAATAACCACTTGACTGGTTCCAAAACTATTTTTAATCCTGGGAAAGAGGCAAATCGCTGACATGGTGGGATTGGGGACAGGGGCCGACAACCCATTCTCCAACTCAGGGAAATGGCTCCTATTGTAGCAGGGATTGCCCTCCTCCATGTGTAAGTCACAGATGTGTGGGAGGGTCTGCACAGAGCTAGAATGGAGTATTGTTTGCACTGTGAGACATGACTCAACATTCCAACACATACCAACAATGTGGGAGCATCGCTAGCAGGTAAAGGCATGAATAATGGTGACTCATCCTCTGGGATTTCACCAATTGCAAAGGGTGATGCAAGTTAACCCTTCAACTACCTCCATCCACCATCCCTCATTGAGAATATGCTGTGCCCCTAATATCTGTCCAGTGTAGAAGGTATAATTAGTAAGTTTGCAGATGACATTAAAATTTGGTGGTGTTGTTGATAGTGAGGTGGATAGTGTTAGGCTACAAACTGATATTGATCAACTGCTAAATTGGGCAGAGCAATGGCAGATGGAATTTAATGCTGATAAGTATGAGGTGATGCATTTTGGGAGGTCTAATAAGGGTAGGATATGCACAATGAACGGCAGGTCCCTACAGATTATTGAGGAACAAAGGGACGTTGGTGTACAAGTCCATAGACCCCTGATGGTGGCAGCCCCGGTAGATAGGGTGGTGAAGAAGGCATGTGGAATGCTTGCCTTCATTAGCCGGGGCATAGAATATAGGAGCAGGGAGGTCTTGGTACAACTTTATAAAGCATCCGTTAGGTCACAGATTGAGTATTGTGTGCAGTTCTGGTCGCCACACTATCGGAAGGATGTGATTGCTCTAGAGAGGAGATTCACCGGAATGTTGCCTGGGATGGAAAGTTTCAGTTATGAGGAGAGACTGGATAGGCTGGGTTTGTTTTCCTTGGATGGAGCAGAGGAGGGAATCTGATAGAGGTATACAAAATTATGAGAGGCATAGATGGGGTAGATCGTAAGAATCATTTCCCCCACAGCAGAGATGTCTGAGACCAGAGAGCCTAGGATTAGGGTGAGTAATAAGTGGTTTAGGGGGATCTGAGGAAACATTTTTTCACCCAGAGGCTGGTGGAAATATGGAATGTGCTGCCTGAGAGGGTGGTGGTGGTAGTTACTCTCACAACATTTAAGAAGTATCTGGGCAAGCACTTAAATCACCAAGGCATGGTAGGATATGGTCCAAGTGCTGGTAAATGGGATTAGTATAGATTGGTATTTGATGGTTGGCATAGGCATGGTGGGCCGATGGGCCTATTTCTGTGCTGTATGACTCTATGACTATGAACTATAGTTATAATTCTATGTCTGATATACAACAATTGCAACTTGTATTTATATCCCACATTTAACATCGTTAAATGTATCAAGGTGCTTCACAGGAGTATTACTATCAAACAAATCTTGACACCAAATCACATAAGTAGATATTAGGACAGGTGGTCTAAAGCTTGACAAAGAGGTGAGTTTTAAGGAGAGTCTTAAAGGAAGAGAAGGAGGCGATGTGGCTTAGAGAGGGAATAGCACAGCATAGGGCTCACCTTGTCACTCATGCTGGTGACAGACTCCTCCAAACTCCCTCCGCTCATTGCGCAACATAGCTTGAAAGGCTCGCCCATTTTCTGCTGCGGTTCCAGAATTGCCCTCTTCAGTGACAGCCCCCAAGGCTCAGCGTTCTGTCTAGGTGGGCAGAACTTGGATTGTCCTGTGCCTCTGTCTCCAGCACTTGCTAATGCTTACTTATGATGCCTCAGGCACCATATATCAATTCAACTATCTATGTTGGTGCTCCCATCGAGGTTTGTTTCTAAGCTGGTGGACAGTGCACATTGGTTCTGTGGTGGTGCACCCTCAGCATGAGTGATGTTCATCCTCCTCTTGTACCATCTTCTGAGGGACATTTGAAGGGTCTGCAGGAAATTAAAGAAATTAATTAGACTTGACAAAAGTATGGTGCAAAATTATCATTGTGCACATTATCAGTTTTCATTGGCTGCTGTCGTGAGCTAAGCATGAGTAAGTTTTAAATGCCATGTAGCTATGCGATATTTAATTCTGTCGCCTGGTAGCTGTGAACTCCTATGACTCCATCTCTAACAGCCAGGCTTCCCAAGACCTGGCTTATCCAGCATCTCCTTCTCTGCAGTTGTCGAAGTAGAGTTGACTGGATGGCCACCTCCAGTTCTCTGCCTCTCCCTAATATTCTGTTCTCCTTTCTCCTGTAATGGTAGAGAAAGAAGTGATTACAAGACAAATGTAATGCTTTTAGCAGATGGAAGGACATTAGTAGGAGGTCACTGTGAGAGCAATGGGTGACATTAGGAACATTGGAACAGAGTGAACTAATTAACACCTAAGCCTGTCCTGCCACTCAATTAGACCATGGCTAACTCCATATACCTGCCATATATTCTCCCATATGCCTTAACACCTTTATATTCCAACAATCTATCCATCTTGCATTTAAAATTCACTATTGATCTAGCGTTAATTGCTGTTTCTGAAAGAGAGTTCCAAACTTTTACCTTTATATGTGGAAGTATTTCCTAATTTCACTTTCAAAGTTCTGGCTCTAATTTTTAAATGATGCTTTCTAGTCTCAGATTCACCAAGCACAGGAAATACTTTCTCTTTATCCATCCAATCTGCTCCCTTTAATAGCTAGAATACTTTAATCAAATCACCCTTCATCTCCTAAATTTCAGGGAACATAATTCTAGTTGTGTAATCTCTACACATAATTTAATCCCTGGAGACCTGAGGTATCATTCTGGTTAGCCAATGCTTTATTCCCTCCAAAGCCAATATATCCTTCCTAAATTCTGGTGCCCAAATCAGCTCACAGTAACTCCAGGCGTGGCCTAAACCAGGGCTTTGTATAGCTGAAACGGGTTTTTTTTTTCTTCCCTTGTATTTAAATCTTCTTGATTTTAAAAGCCCGCTTTCTGTTAGGCATTCAGAGTTATTTTCTGCAGTTGTTCATGGCATTCGAATGATCGATGAACATGGATCCTGAATCCTCCTTGGACTGCTACTATAGTTTTGTTTATCATTCGGAAAGCTCTACCTTTCATAGGTGCAAAATGAACAACCTCACACTTATCTACAGGAATCTGTTTACCACCATTTTATCCGTTCACTTAATCTATTAATATCTCTTTACAATGTTATGCTTCCATCCACACTGCCTAAATGTGACCTATGTTTGTGTCATTGGAAAACTTGGATATGTAATTTGTAATCCCACTATCCAAGTCATTAATAGACATGGTGCATATCTGACCCCCAAACAGATTGTTGTGGAATGTCATTAGTCACATCTTGCCAATTGGAGTATTTACCTATTATGGCTGCTCTGTGTCAAATTACTCAGCCAATTTTCCAAACAGGTTAATAATTTACCCCCAGTTCCATGAGTTTCAACTTTAGCCAAATGGAATAGTTTTACCGAAGCCAGTCTTCCATTACCAATCACCCTTTTATTTACAGTGATATCTTAACTCAGTCCAACAGCTACAGATCAGTCCCAAGTCTATTGACTGCCGGCCTGAGTGGAGCCAGCTGGATTTAAGCCCCCTGCTGCTTCTTCCCCATTGGGCGAGAGTCCATCCACCCAATAGGGGAGCTCATATTCAACGAGGCCCACAGGATGCCCCATGATGAAGGCCCATGGCCATCATAACGTCCCTCCCGCTCAAGTCCATTTCTCCTTTTCTTGCCCTGTAATCCCGCTACGGTTGCTGAGGTTGCTTGGGGGGGTGGGGCGGGGGGGTCTTCTCCGCTGTTTGATGAGCAGCCTGGTTTCGATGGGAGGCAGGACCAGATCAGGAGATGTGAAGCAGATCGGAAACCGTCGCTTCCTAAGGGAGCTCCGTAAAGCCAACGACTCGGGCTCTTCTTGAGATTTCACTTTGGTAGGGCCGCTGGTCTCTTCCGCTTCCACTTCGGAATCCGTGGCCTCATCGCCGGAGCGGCAGGCGTGGGGACAAATTCCATTTGAGACTCGATGTGGCATGTTCGTCCCATGACTGGTAATGAGCCCTGTACTGGCCTGGGTTCCCTACTTCTGAGATGGTCCAGGTGTTATTATTATCATCTGTTCTTTGGGGTTTTAGTTCAGTCGGGCAGCATGTTCGGTGCAGGCTTGGAGAGCCGAAGGGCCTGTTCCGGTGCTGTAATTTTCTTTGTTCTTTGTGTTTCTTGACAATTTTGTCCTGTACTCTTTGTACTGTTCTCCTTGGAGAGAAGATGGCTGAGAGGAAAGTTGATAGCGATGTTTAAAATAATGAGAGGGCTAGACAGAGTAGATAGAGAGAAATTGTTCTCACTTGTAAAAGGATCAAGAACAAGAGGGCACAGGTTTAAGGTTATTTGCAAAAGCAGCAAATGTGATGTGAGAGAAACATTCCTCACACGAGTGGTTGGGGTCTGAAATGCGCTGCCTGGAAGTGTGGTGGAGGCAGATTCAATTGAGGCATTCAAGAGGGTATTGAAGGTTACTTGAATAGCAAAAATATGCAGGGATATGGGGAAAAGGCAGGGGAATGGCACTAAGCCATGATGCTCGTTTGGAGAGCTGGTGCAAGCACGATGGGCCAAACGGCCTCTTTCTGCACTGTAACAATTCTATGATTTACCAGGTCCATTATTTTAGTCACCGCTTCAAAACTTCAACCAGATTTATCAGGCAAGACCTACTCTTTTTTACAAATGGGCGGCACGGTAGCACAGTGGTTAGCACTGCTGCTTCACAGCGCCAGGGTCCTGGGTTCGATTCCCGGCTCGGGTCACTGTCTGTGTGGAGTTTGCACATTCTCCTCGTGTCTGCGTGGGTTTCCTCCGGGTGCTCCGGTTTCCTCCCACAGTCCAAAGATGTGCGGGTTAGGTTGATTGGCCAGGTTAAAAATTGTCCCTGAGATGCGTAGTTAGAGGGATTAGTGGGTAAATATGTGGGGGTAGGGCCTGGGTGGGATTGTGGTCGGTGCAGACTCGATGGGCCGAATGGCCTCCTTCTGCACTGTAGGGTTTCTATGTTTCTATGTTTCTCTCTGGTTCTCTCTGATCAGCTGAAAATTTTCAAGGTGTTCAGCCTACCCCTAATTATAGGTTTTAATATATTTCCCGGCAACAGATGTTAGGTTAACTGGCCTATAATTCCCTGGTTTCTCTGTCTCACCTTCCCTAAATGGTGGAGTAACATGCACTATTTTCAAATCTAAGGGAACAGTTATTGAATCGAGAGAACGAAGTACCCTCTAATTTGTTTTGGAGAGCGCAGGTGATTTATTTAAGTGTGTGGTTCCTCGGGTTTCCCTGCAGGGCCACACATGCACAGTAACTTAAAGGGGCTGACCTGCACACGGCCGGCGTGAAGACTTTCAGGTTGGGTTGTGGCACAGTTTATAGAAAACATTGGTTAGGTTATCAGCAATGTTCTCACCTTCCCCCTTTAAAAGCCTGGAATGGAAACCGCCTGGTCAGAGGCTTTTTTTTTAGTACAGTAAGAAGTCTCACAACAGCGTTTTTTTAGTGCCATTATTTTTTTTCTTTCCAGTTATTTTACTTGTATTGATATTGATGCAATTCCTTTCCTGATTCAGCATTAGTTACTTTGGATGTCTGGCACATTGACCTTTCTTATCTCTAAGTAATGAGTATACAAAGTAATTACTCAACTTTTCAACATTTCCATATTGTCATTGACAATATATTCCATTAGCAGACTTCACGGGCCCATGTTCCTTTGATCACCCCTTTGTCCCTGATATCATTACAAACATCTTTCTGTGTTGTTTTCCTTTGCATGCTCCCTTTTTTGTAAATCATACTTTCTGTTTTGTCACCCTTTGCTGTTCTTTGAATCTCACTATTTTTGACATTTGTGTCTGCTACCCATGTTATACAATCACATGCCTGTTCTTACCTGGAGTACGAATCCCCTCCCTGATATCAGTTGGATCCACCCCAGGAATAATATCACACCTTTCCCCCAGGCCACTCCGCTCAACTTTATTTCAACTACCAACCTTGATTTGATTTATTATTGTCACATGTATTAGGTATACAGTGAAAAGTATTGTTTCTTGCGTGCTATACAGACAAAACATACCGTCCATAGAGAAGGAAAGGAGAGAGTGCAGAATGTCGTGTAGAATGTAGTTCCTTTATTGTCCATCTGCTGGATTATCCCTTTCATGACCTGTTCTGTCTGTCTCTCTCTCTCCCCCCCGCCGCCTGGATCCTGACCGGAATGACGTATATATTTGGACTACTGTCTTACATTCTAAATTCTATTTACCTTCTTTGAAACCCAGTGATTGTTTGATATTGCAGCCAACCTTTTAATTACTTGTTCTTGGTGTGTTGCCAAGAGGTATTATCCATCATCTCACATTGATGATGAGTCATGTTCTACAACATTTGTTCATAACTGAGTAACGTTTCAGGACTTTTTTATTTGTTCATAGGATGTGGGCATCAGTGACAAGGCCAGTCAGGTTCTTGAGAAGCAGGTGGTGAGCTGCTTTCTTAAATGGCTGCAGTCCATATGGTGGCCATGATCCAAGATGGCGCTGGAGCGTGACGACTTCATTGAGAGCTGTGCCCAGCATACCCTCTAATTCTATCTTTTACTCTCGTTCAATGCTTTTAAAACTCTAACTCTTTCAAACTCTCTAACAATGCTCTTCCTTGCTGCCATCAGACTTTTGAATGAACCTACCTCATATTAAGTTGATCTTTCTCTCTACATTAGCTATGACTGTAACACTACATTCTGCACCCTCTCCTTTTCTTCTCTATGAGCTGTATGCTTTGTTTATCTATATATCGCGCAAGAAACAATACTTTTCTCTGTACACTAATTCACTCAAATCAAGGTGTAGGTTTGCCCACAGTGCTATTGGATGGAAGGTTCAGGATTTTGGCCCAAAAATGATGAAGGAATAGCAATATATTTCTAAGTCAGTGTCTATGGTTTGCAGGGAACCTACAGTTGCTGATATTCCCCAGCATTTATCGCTCTTTTTCTTCTAAGTGGTAAAGATTGTAGGTTTGGAAGGTGGTGTCAAAGAAAGCTTGGTGAGTTGCTGCAATGCATCTTGTAAATGGTACACACTGCTGTCATTGTGTGTCAATGGTTGGGGAGGACGTACTGATCAAATGTCTTGATGGTGTCAAGCTTCTTGAGTGTTGAGAGAGCTTCATTAATCCAGATAAGTGGGGAGTATTCCATTAGACTCCTGACTTGTGTCTTGTACATGGAAATGCTTTAAGGAGTAAGGAGGTGAGATTTTTAGGTTCACACTTACATTAACTGTCACCCTATTCTCACATTCTTTCTTTGCCATACTTTCCTCTTCACTTCCCCTCTCAACTTACTGTATTTAGCCTAGTTCTCATTTGAAGAATTGATATACATGTTTGATATACATTAATGATTTATTTTTGTTTCATCATATTCTCTAACTACCTTGCCATCCAATGAGCCATGGCTTTCGATCCCTTAGCTTTTGGCCTTGTTGGAATTTATCCATCCTGTTCCTGAAACACCTCTCCCTTACAGTTCACCCATTGTTCCTTTGCGGTTTTCCTGTCACTGTTTGGTTCCATTTTACCCTAGCTAGAGCCCCCTCAACAAAATTGAAGTTAGTCCTCTTCCAATTTAGAATTCTAGATTGCTCCTTGCTCGTCTCCATTGTGAATTTAAATCCTATCATTGAATGATTACCCCCACCGACACCTGGCCCACCTCACTCCCTGGCACTAGATCCAGCAATATCTTTCTATTTGGACCAAGAACATCCCGGTAAAGGAGGTTCTCCTGATAACATTTCAGAAAATCCTCCCCCTCCTTGCCCACCTTAAGACTATCCCAATTGATATTTGGGTAATTGAAGTCCCTCAGTAACACTGCTCTTTCACCACTCCATAATTCTCTGTGATTTTCCTGCAGATTTTCTCCTCTTATCCTTCTCTCACTATTTGGATGGCTATCGTAATGTGATCATGTCCTTTATTGCTACTCAACTCCAACCTGTCAGAGTCATCCCTCTTTCTAACACTGCAATGTCTTCCTTAATAAGTACTACCATACCCAATTCCCCTTTTCCCTTCTCTACCTTTTCTAAACACTATGTATCCTTGAATATTAAGCACTCAATCCTCATCATTTTTAGGACACATTTCCATTATTGTCACTATATCATATTCTAAGACTGCGATTATCCTGTTTTGTCTGTCTGCACTGGCAAGAGCAACTCAGTAACAGTTTTAACAACACCAGGTTAAAGTCCAACAGGTTTATTTGGTAGCAAATACCATTAGCTTTCGGAGCGCTGCTCCTTCGTCAGATGGAGTGGAAATCTGCTCTCAAACAGGGCACAGAGACACAAAATCAAGTTACAGAATACTGATTAGAATGCAAATCTCTACAGCCAACCAGTTCTTAAAGATACAGACAATGTGGGTGGAGGGAGCATTAAGCACAGGTTAAAGAGATGTGTATTGTCTCCAGACAGGACAGCCAGCAAGTCCAGGAGGCAAGCTGTGGGGGTTACTGATAGTGTGACATAAAGCCAACATCTATGACAACTTCAATGTCACACTATCAGTAACCCCCACAGCTTGCCTCCTGGACTTGCTGGCTGTCCTGTCTGGAGACAATACGCATCTCTTTAACCTGTGCTTAATGCTCCCTCCTCCGCTCACATTGTCTGTATCTTTAAGAACTGGTTGGCTGTAGAGATTTGCATTCTAATCAGTATTCTGCAACTTGATTTTGTGTCTCTGTGCCCTGTTTGAGAGCAGATTTCCACTCCATCGGACGAAGGAGCAGCGCTCCGAAAGCTAATGGTATTTGCTACCAAATAAACCTGTTGGACTTTAACCTGGTGTTGTTAAAACTGTTACTGTGTTTACCCCAGTCCAACGCCGGCATCTCCACATCAAGAGCAACTCAGCCAGTCCCACTTCCTCCACCTTTTCCCAGTAGCCTTGCAAATATTTTCTCTTCAGCTAATTATTCAATTCCCATTTAAAAGCTACGATTCAATCTGCCTCCACCATACTCTCAGGCAGTGCAGTGCGTTCCAGATCTCCACCACTTATTGCGTAAAATATTTTTTCTCAAGTCGCCTTTGGTTCTTTTGCCATTTACCTTAAATCAGTGCCCTCTGGTTCTCGTTCCTCCCACCAACGAGAACAGATTCTCCCCATCTACTCTGTCCAGACTCCTCATTATTTTGAATAGTGCTGTCAAAACTCCTCTCTTCTCCAATGGGAACAACCCCAGCTTCTCCAATCTCTCCACGTGATCAAAGTCGCTCATTCCTGGAACCATTCTCGTAAATGTTTTCTGCACTCCAGTGCCTTCACATCCTTCTTAAAGTGTGGTGCTCAGGTGAAACCAAACCAGCATTTTATAAATATTCACCGTAACTCCCATGTGTTTGTTTTCTAGAAATACCAGGATCCCGAATGCTTTATTAATCATACTCTCAACCTGCTCTCCACCTTCAATGATTTATGACTTCCTCCCCTCAGAACGCTCTGTAGCTACTCAGTGATCAGCTTGACCCTGGCAGCAGGCAGGTAACAAATCATCCTGGATTCATGCCTGCGGCTGCAGAAGCACCTGTTTCTTTCCATAATCATTGAATCCGCTCTCACCAAATCTAATCTCGCCTTTTGCCGTGGTGAGACTTGAACTCTGTTGTTTCTATTTGCGGCCAAATTCCGTTCCAACTCCTTTTTCAAGTTTGCTGACGACACCACCGTAGTGGGTCGGACCTCAAACAATGACGAGACAGAGTACAGGAAAGAGATAGGGAATCTGGTGAAATGGTCCAATAATAATAATCTCTCCCTCAATATCAGTAAAACGAAGGAGATATTTATCGACTTCAGGAAACAGAATGGAGGAAATGTCCCTGTCTACATCAACGGTGATGAAGTGGAAATAGTTTAAGTTTTTAAAAAGTTTTAAAGTTTATTTATTAATGTCAGAAATGGGCTTACATTAACACTGCAATGAAGTTACCACGAAAATCCTCTAGTCGCCACACTCTGGCGTTTGTTCGGGTACAAAGGGGGAGAATTTAGCATGGTCAATGCACCTAACCAGCACATCTTTCGGACTGTGAGAGGAAACCTGAGCACCCGGAGAAAACTCTTGCAGACATGGGGAGAATGTGCAAACTCCGCAAGGACAGTGACCCAAGCCGGGAATCAAATCTGGGTCCCTGGCATTGTGAGGCAGCAGTGCTAACCACTATTCAACCGTGCTGCCCTATGGTCAAGAGCTTCAAGTTTCTAGGTGTTCAGATCACCAACAATCTGTCCTGGTCCCTCCACATTGATGCTAATAGTTAAGAAAGCCCACCACCACCTCTACTTTCTCAGGAGATAAAGGAAATTTGGCATGTCCGCTGTGACTCTCACCAATTTTTACAGATACACACCATAGAAAGCATGCTTTCCGGATGTATCACATCTTGGTATGGCTCCTGTTCTGACCAAGACCGCAAAAAACTACAAAGAGTTGTGAACATATCCATCACACAAACCAGCCTCCCATCCATTGACTCCATTTACACTTCCTGCTGCCACGGGAAAGCAGCCAGCATAATCAAGGACCTCACGCACCCTGGACATACTCTCTTCCACCTTCTTCCATCAGGAAAAAAGATACAAAAGTCTGAAAACACATATCAACCGACTCAAGAACAGCTTCTTCCCTGCTGCCATCAGACTTTTCAATAGGCCCATCATTATTCAGCTGATCTCTCTCTTCACCCTATCAGTAACTGGAACATCCTAGTCTGCACCCTCTCCTTTCCTTCTCCCCTATGTACTCCATAAACGGTATGTTTTGTCTGTATAGCGCGCAAGAAATAATACTTTTCACTGTATCCCAGTACATGTGACACTAATAAATCAAATCAAATTGTCCAACCCTATAAACTGAGTACTGCCGTATCCTGGTAATCATTAATCTAACCTCCACCAGTCAGATTCCTATCCCTGGAGTAAGGATAAGGTTCCTGTGTTGATGAAGAGTCTCCACTGCGCATCTCTATAGCACCTGATCCCATCCTTAAGAGATTCCAAAACACCAATGGTTTACATTAGCCAAGTTCCGCACACATGAGGACGGCCTAAACCGGGATGTTGGATTTATGTCACATTATCAGTAACCCCCACAGCTTGCCTCCTGGGCTTGTAGAATCTCACTAGCTGTTCTGTCTGGAGACAATACACATCTCTTTAACCTGTGTTGAATGCTCCCTCCACCCACATTGTCTGTACCTTTAAGACCTGGCTGGCTGTAGAGATACGCATTCTAATTAGTATTCTGTAACTTGATTTCTGTGTCTGTGCCCTGTTTGAGAGCAGATTTCCACTCCATCTGACGAAGGAGCAGTGCTCCGAAAGCTTATGGTATTTGCTACCAAATAACCCTGTTGGACTTTAACCTGGTGTTGTGAGACTTCTTACTGTGCTTACCCCAGTCCAACGCCGGCATCTCCACATCATTACATTAGAAGAGCAGTCACTGCTGATAAAGCAAATGAGATGAATCATCGGTTAATGTGGATTTTTTGAGGGGGCTGGTTTACAGGAGAGGAATTTAGGCCAGGATATTTGAACAGATTCCAGTTTATAGTGTAGGCTGTGGGGGGTAGCTCTCTCACCTCTGAGCCAGTAGGTTGTGGGATCAAGTTCAAAGATTTGAACACATAACTTAAGCAGGCATTGCAGTGCCGCACTGAGGAAACGCTGCATGGCTGGAGGTGTTGCCTTTCAGACACACCCTCAAACTGAGTTCCGGTCCAATTGCCCAGGAGGATGTAAAAGGATCTCCACATCATGACTATTTTGGAGACAGACCAGAGAGTCCTCTCCAGTGCCCTGGTCAATGGAATCAAAGGTTATCGGGAGTTGATGGGAAAGTGGAATTCAAAACACAAACAAATCAACCACCATCTTATTAAATGGTGAAGCAGGCTCGAGGGGTTGAAAGGCCTGCTTCTGCTCCTAATTCGTATGTTTATATGTACTGTATATCACTCAACAAAAATCATTTTTTTAAAAATGAGCTGGATATATATCTCATTGCTGTTTTGGAAGCTTGCTGTTTGTAAATTGGCTACTGTGTTTCCTGCGTTACTATGTGACGATACTTCAAAAGCATTAGAAAATGCTTTGGGACGTGCTGAGAATGTGAAAAGGGCCGTAGCAACGCAGGCCCTTCCAGGCAACTTGTTTTGGTGTTTTCTGAGTCAGCAGTGAGAGCGCGGACAATGAGGTGAGCTGCCAAGCTCATTAGCCTGTCTTACTTTCATCAGTCGCTGACAGACATGCTTTTTATTACCTGTTCTGATGTCATTGTGTGTGCTGGAGATTCCCGAAGCCTTTTCTCTGCAAGCTTGGAATGTCGATGCTGACATTCCAATGAAGTAATTGTGCCGGTTACTGGGGAGGTAGCTGTCTGTCTGTCTGCACCACTCGCCTCTTTCTGTGATTGGCAGCATCAGAGTCATCTGCAAATCAGCGACACATAGAAAACAAAGCAATTAAATTACTAAACAAATTACTCTGATCTGTTTGATGCTATTAATGGTTTTAAGCTTGCAGTGTTATTAGTGATGGCACTAAGCCTGGGCAGCAGACATGCAGAATTCATGCTCCAACTCGCAGCCTGGGCTCACTCTCGGTTACCTGTACCTTGACATAATCTCAGGAAGCTAGCCAGAAGGAACAGAACCTTGGTCACATATAACGCTTTTATTAAATTCATTGGCACAATTCCATCCTCAAATTGGCTTTGATCCAATCACACCCAGTGAACAGAAGAACCTCCTGAGAACTTACTACCCGACAAATTCCATTTTACGTTGATAAACTCTGGCCAGACCCACCTGTAAGAGTTTTAACAACACCGGGTTAAAGTCCAACAGGTTTATTTGGTAGCAAATGCCATTAGCTTTCGGAGCGCTGCTCCTTCCTCAGATGGAATGGATATCTGCTCTCAAACAGGGCACAGAGACACAAAATCAAGTTACAGAATACTGATTAGAATGCGAATCTCTACAGCCAACCAGGTCTTAAAGGTACAGACAATGTGGGTGGAGGGAGCATTAAGCACAGGTTAAAGAGATGTGTATTGTCTCCAGACAGGACAGCCAGTGAGATTCTGTAAGTCCAGGAGGCAAGCTGTGGGGGTTATGTGTTCCGCACACATGAGGACGGCCTAAACCGGGATCTTGGGTTTATGTCACACTATCAGTAACCCCCACAGCTTGCCTCCTAGACTTGCAGATTCTCACTGGCTGTCCTGTCTGGAGACAATACACATCTCTTTAACCTGTGCTTAATGCTCCCTCCACTCACATTGTCTGTATCTTTAAGACCTGGTTGGTTGTAGAGATTCGCATTCTAATCAGTATTCTGTAACTTGATTTTGTGTCTCTGTGCCCTGTTTGAGAGCAGATATCCATTCCATCTGACGAAGGGGCAGCGCTCCGAAAGCTAATGGCATTTGCTACCAAATAAACCTGTTGGACTCTAACCTGATGTTGTTAAAACTCTTACTGTGTTTACCCCAGTCCAACGCCGGCATCTCCACATCAGACCCACTTGCACAGCACAGCAGGGGACTATTAGCGACACAGATCATAGAATCATAGAAATAGAAACCCTACAGTACAGAAAGAGGCCATTCGGCCCATCGAGTCTGCACCGACCACAATCCTACCCAGGCCCTACCCCCATATCCCTACATATTTAACCCACTGATCCCTCTAACCCACGCATCTCAGGAAACTACGGGCAATTTTAGCATGGCCAATCAACCTAACCCGCACATCTTTGGACTGTGGGAGGAAACCGGAGCACCCGGAGAAAACCCACGCAGACACGAGGAGAATGTGCAAACTCCACACAGACAGTGATCCAAGCCGGGAATCGAACCCAGGTCCCTGGCGCTGTGAAGCAGCAGTGCTAACCACTGTGCCACCGTGCCGCCCATGATGAATAGCTCTGTAACAGGGAAAACACTGGACATTGCTCCCTCACTGCAAAGACATATAACAGAGACACTGGACATTCACTATATTGGAGAGACCCCGTTACCTCTCGCTCTGGTTTATCTGTAAGATTTTGGACAGGTTGGGGTATCAATGCAATGAGGTCACTGAGGTTGAAGAGACACTGACGAGGTTACAGAGAGCTCAGAGACATCCCCCCCCCCTCCCCCGCAACCCCCCCCCCCCCCCGCACCCCCCCCCCCCCTCCTCCCCCGCACCTCCCCGCACCCTCTGATGGGGTCTCTGACCTCAGTCCCTTCTGAGCTGCTGGTGATGTTGTTCTGTTTTGGGGTGCAGGAACTATCACAAAATGTTCATTACACATTTCAAACGAGTTAGGATTAGTCCAGTTGGAAGAGGCCGAGGTTCAGAGTGGGGTGTGAAGGGTCAGTGTGAGGTGCTGTCTGTATGGGTGACTAACACACAGCAATGGAACTTTCCCTTCCTGACTGAGTGTGTGCTGTCACTGAATGTATGCACACCTTGATCTGACCTTCAGTCTGAACAAGTCACACCTCACGTCTATCTGTGTCTGTTTCACTTCTGAAACCTTTAAACTACGCACTTTATATCTCTCTCCCTCTATCTCATCTCTCTTTCCAGTCTGTGATCCTTCCTGTACTCACGCCCCCGTTGCCACTCACTGAGCTCGACTTAAATTTCACTCGGTGACTTTGAGTTGTTTTAATTTCAACCTTTTGGGAGTCTCAGGGCCTCCAATGGTTTGGTGCATCTGTAATTGGCATTTCCCCAACACAGAGAGAGAGGGGGGAGGTACACAGCAGCATTCCCCCAGCACAGAGAGAGAGGGGGCAGGGACAGAGCAGCATTCCCCCAGCACAGAGAGGGGACAGGTACACAGCAGCATTCCCCCAGCACAGAGAGAGAGGGGGCAGGGACAGAGCAGCATTCCCCCAGCACAGAGAGGGGACAGGTACACAGCAGCATTCCCCCAGCACAGAGAGAGAGGGGGCAGGGACAGAGCAGCATTCTCCCAGCACAGAGAGAGAGGGGCAGAAACACAGCAGCATTCCCCCAGCACAGAGAGAGAGGGGCAGATACACAGCAGCATTCCCCCAGCACAGACAGTGAGGGGGCAGATACACAGCAGCATTCTCCCAGCACAGACAGTGAGTGGGGAGGGGGGCAGATACACAGCAGCATTCCCCCAGCACAGACAGTGAGTGGGGAGGGGGGCAGATACACAGCAGCATTCCCCCAGCACAGAGAGAGAGGGGGCAGATACAGAGCAGCATTCCCCCAACACAGACAGTGAGCGGGGAGGGGGGCAAATACACAGTAGCATTGCCCCAACACAGACAGAGCAGGGGGCAGATACACAACAACATTCCCCAGCACAGAGAGAGGGGGGGGGGGGGGGGGGGCAGATACAGAGCAGCATTTCCCCAACGCAGACAGCAAGCGGGGACGGGGTAGATACACAGCAGCATTCCCCCAGCACAGAAAGAGAGGGGGCAGATGCAGAGCAGCATTTCCCCAACGCAGACAGTGAGCAGGGAGGGGGGCAGATACACAGGAGCATCCCCCCAACACAGAGAGAGAGGGGGGAGGGGGGCAGATACACAGCAGCATTCCCCCAACACAGACAGTGAGCGGGGAGGGGGTAGATACACAGCAGCATTCCCCCCAGACAGACAGAGAGGGGGCAGATACAGAACAGCATTCTCCCAGCACAGACAGAGAGGGGGGAGGGGGGCAGATACAGAGCAGCATTCTCCCAGCACAGACAGTGAGGGGGCAGATACACAGCAGCATTCTCCCAGCACAGACAGTGAGGGGGGCAGATACACACCAGCATTCCCCCAGCACAGACAGTGAGGGGGCAGATACAGAGCAGCATTCCCCCAGCACAGACAGTGAGGGGCAGATACACAGCAGCATTCTCCCAGCACAGACAGTGAGGGTCAGATACACAGCAGCATTCTCCCAGCACAGAGAGAGAGCGGGGAGGGGGGCAGATACACAGCAGCATTCTCCCAGCACAGAGAGAAAGAGCGGGGAGGGGGGCAGATACACAGCAGCATTCTCCCAGCACAGACAGTGAGGGGGCAGATACACAGCAGCATTCTCCCATCACAGACAGTGAGGGGGCAGATACACAGCAGCATTCTCCCAGCACAGACAGTGAGGGGGCAGATACACAGCAGCATTCTCCCAGCACAGACAGCGTGTGTGGCCACAGCCATGAGTCAAGGTTGAACAGACTGAGGAATGTGCTGTCTCTTTGCCTGCTCTGCATCAGGAAAGTACACAGACAAGGTGACCTCATGAAGTGGCTGATCTCATTGACAGGGGCAGGAATGTTTTTGAAGTACTGGAGGTTGCTGATGAGACAACCTTCAGTGAGAAGAGGTGGAATAATTAGAAAATGAACTGCTGCAATTCTATATTATAGGATTTGCAGGGTGATGGGCTGACTGAAGCCTGTTTGCAGTTTCGCACTGTTTCCTAACCGATAAATGTGAAGCAGATTACACGCAGCCAGAATGAACAATGGGATCATCAGGGTCAGTCACTTACTTGCAACAATAACTTGCATTTACCTAGCACCTTTAACGTAGTAAACTGTTCAGGGAGATGGTGACCGAGTGATAATGTCACTTGTTGGGTTCAAATCACACTGTCGGCTGGTAGAATTTGAATTCAATCAATACATTTGGAATTAAAAGCTCGTCGTGGTAATGGTGACCATGAAACTACCAAAAATTATCATAACCCATCAGTTTCTCTAAAAGACTTGAGGGAAGGAAATCTGTCATTCTTACTTGGTTTGGCCAATATGTGACTCCAGACCTGCAGCAAAATAGTTGGGCCTGATTTTACCATCAAGTTCCCCCCGTTTTTGGGCCCGAAAACTTGGTAAAGTCGGCGTGAGGCGAGTAGCGCGATCCGCGCCCGCCTCTGCACCGGCTCCCCCTTTACCAAGGCCCGAAACAGGCGTAATGGCCATTTAAATGCATTTGAATGCATTTAAATTGACTTAATGGGCTGCTCGCCCAACCTTACCGGCACTTCCCCCTTTACCACCGCGTTCGCCCGTCCAGAATCGGCGCGAAACAGACATGCTCCATAAAAGTCCGATTCGGGCGCTCCATCAGTGAGGGTTAGTGAGGAGGTGAGTGCGTAGCGTCCAACGGCTCTCTGCTACTCACGGGTGTCCTTTTGTTGCGGCCATTTTCTGTCTCGGGTCGGTGATGGCTCTGTGAGTGTGTGGGGAGTGGGGGGCTGTTGCTCAGCAGGGTCTCCGATGTCCGATGTGCAGCACGGACCCGGGTCTCAGCACTGACCCCAGGTCTTGCGGTGCTGCTGGGTCCCAGTGCACTCAGCTCACTTCCAGCTGAAGAATGGGCACGAAGCCTTTGCAAATTGCACTGCTGCAGCCTCTCTTAACCTTGCAAAGAGCTGTGATTGTGGGGAGCATGTGGTTGGGGGCATTGGGGGGGCTGTGATTGTGGGGAGCATGTGGCTGGGGGAATGGGGAGGCTGTGATTGTGAGGAGCATGTGGCTGGGGAATTGGGGAGGCTGTGATTGTGGGGAGCATGTGGCTGGGGGAATGGGGGGGCTGTGATTGTGAGGAGCATGTGGCTGGGGGAATGGGGGGGGCTGTGATTGTGAGGAGCATGTGGCTGGGGGAATGGGGGGAGCTGTGATTGTGCGGAGCATGTGGCTGGGGGAATGGGGGGGCTGTGATTGTGAGGAGCATGTGGCTGGGGAATTGGGGAGGCTGTGATTGTGAGGCGCATGTGGCTGGGGGAATGGGGGGGCTGTGATTGTGAGGAGCATGTGGCTGGGGGAATGGGGGGAGCTGTGATTGTGCGGAGCATGTGGCTGGGGCAACCTGTTGCAGGATCTGGCACCTTGGGTCGGGGGGTGGGGGGGGGGGGGCGTGGGGGGGGGGGGGTGTGGGGGGAGGGGGTGGGGGGGGGGCGGGATGGGGATGGGGGGGGACACCCACTCTCGGTGGCTCTCAAATCGACAGCCGCTCTGAACTTTGATGCGTCTGACTCCTTCCAGATCCCTGGCGGAGATGTCGGTGGCATCTCCCAACCAGCTGTGCACTCCTGTGTCAAGCAGGTCACAGAAGCCCTGTATGCCCGGGCTGGGCAGTACATCAAATTTAACCTGGACCAGGCCCATCAGGATGCCCGGGCTGCAGGGTTCGCAGCCATTGTGGGGATGCCTAACGTTCAGGGGGCCATCGACTGCACACACGTCGCCCTCAAGGCACCCCCTACAGAATCCGCGGAGATTTATCAACAGAAAGGGGTTCCACTCCCTGAATGTTCAACTCGCGTGCGACCATAACATAAACATTACGCACGTCTGTGCAAGACATCCAGGCAGTGTGCCCGACAGCTTCATTGTCAGGAGCTCGGACATCCCGGAGACATTTGAGGAGGAGCCCAGGCTATGGGGGTGGCCCGTGGGTGATATGGGTTACCCGCTTCGGACATGGCTGATGATGCCAGTGTGGAGGCCTGTGTCTGAGGCGGAGACCCGTTATAATGAGGCCCATGTAGCCACCCGCCCGATAGTGGAGAGGGGCATTGGGGTCCTCAAAATGCAATTCGGTGCCTGCACTGATCTGGCGGGGCCGTCCAATACAACGCAGTGATCTCCTCCCGCATAGTTGTCGTGTGCTGTGCCTTGCACAATCTGGCTCTGCAGGGAGATGACCTATTGGAGGAGGAGGAGGACGTGGAGACTGACCAGCTGGGCATCGCTGGGGAGGATGACCAGCAGGAAGAGGAAGAGGAAGAAGCTGAGGAAAAGCATGCCGAGGAACACTAACGAGGCACTGGAAGGGTGGCAACACAAATGAGGCATGGGAGGGCACCAAGGGAGGCCCTGATCACCGGGCGGTACACTCGCTAGGAGTTTGTGCCCGTGGGTTCCATTTCCCCCCCCACCTCAAATTCCTTCTATCTCCTGCAACATTGTCACACCAGAGTGGTGGGGCTGGGTGCTCTGTCTAGCGAGTTTTTTGGCAGGCAGGAGGGTGATGATGGCTCGCTAAGCACCATTATGATGCCCCTGGTGTAAACTAGTCTGACTCCTACCTGAGTTCCACATGCACGCTGGCACCTGGGCCCACGTCTGTGTAGTGGGTAAGGGATCTGAAACCCCCATACAGGGCCCTGGGGCGGGTAGGGTGGGGGATGGGAGAGAATCACTCATAGGGCCTGGGGAACCAATAGCTTCCTTTTCTCAGTGACACAGCATTGAGGGGCCTCCCCAACTGACATCAACATGAAGCATCATGTTGATTTAATTGCAATAAAGGTGTTTAAATAAGATGTTCAAACATAAAACTTGTGAACAGAAAACGTTAAGGTGCTTAAATATCTTTCTAACTAGTGCAGCCCTTCACCCGTGCCATCTCAGTGCAACTACAACTTCCTAACCTTACGTGGCCTACCACCATGTTTCAGTGACTCCCCAGAATGTACATCGGCAGTGGAGGGGGCCAGCTGCCTACCATGTCCTATTACCTGTGATACGTGTGGCGGGAATCCTCTGGAGGGCCTGGACCTTGAGAGCCCTGGCCTGCTTCCAGGTGTCTGGGATGTTTCCATGACACCCTCTTCATCCCGCTGCTCCTGAGATGCCCTGGTGTCTGGAAGGAGGGAGTCAGAAGGTGTAGCCACAATCTCCTGGTTGGAAGGCCCTGGCATGCGCTCGAGCCCTCCCTCCTCCCTTGGGATTCCTGTGGGCTCCTGGGTCACTCCATGGGACGGCGGTGCTTCTGCAATGAGTTCCAGAAGCTCCGTCATCACCTGGCACTGCCAGTCCTGGAGGACCACCTCCGTCCTACCCATGGTGGTTGCGTCCTCTGCGATGGCCACTTGAGTCGGGGGGCCACCTCTCAATGGCCGCAGCAAGTGCCCCTCTGAGACTGGTCCACGCTCTGCAACTCCTCAGGCATGACCCTCTGAGACTGGGCCACATTCTCAAGGGCTGCTCCCACAGCCCACTGTGTCTCAGTGCTGTCCCGCTGGATCTCCTGCAAGCTCTCGAGCTCTCAGACATGGGCCGCAGAATCTCGAGAAGCCTGTTCAGACCCTTAGCTATGGCCTGCTGTGACTCGGCCAGTGCTTGGAGCCTGCCACTCATAGTGAGGACCCCCTGCCCCAGGCTTTCCACTGCAGATGCCACCCTTGCAGTGTTGGCCTGGGAAGCACGCAAAACAGGCAATAGCTGGTCCGTCTGAAAGCTTTGGGACTCCTCCCAGCAGCCTCACAGTTGGTCCAGTGTGGCCGTCAGCCCCTCCTGCATTCCCTGGCTCTGTTGCTGCATCTCCAGCAGCTGAGGGAGAAGTGATCTCAGAGGCCCAGCATGTAGCCTGGGGCCAGCTGAGTCCTCGCTTCCGGCAGGCCCCCGCTTGCCAGAGGCCTCGGACGTTCCCTCCTCCGCCCGATGTACATTGTCAGATGTGTCGTGCTCACCAGAGAGTGACCCAGAAGCCTCACCACTAACTGGATCCACCAATGTGTCAGTACCTGGGATGGTGAGCTGTGAGGTGGAAGCTGATGCCAAAACTATGGCACCCTCGGAGGTCCCTTCACCCATATCCTCCAAGGACTCATCCGAGCTGTCTTGAACAGGATGGGCGGGAGCTGCAGCAGGGGCCTGGAGTCCAGAAGGCCTCGGGGCGTCCAGATCTGTCCCTGCAACATAGGACACAAGGTTAAGTGCAAGGAAGGGAGAGGAATCTGGGATGCCAAACACGTGATTCACATTTCTCCATTGAACATAGAACAACAACATTACATCACAGGAACAGGCCCTTCGGCCCTCCAGGCCTATAGCGACCAGGCTGCCCATCTGATTTGTCACCCCCTACCCTTCCAAGGACCATATGCCTCTATACCCATCCCATTCACATAGCAGTAGAGATGCCCCTTAATGGCCACTATCGCATGTGTATCTGCGACCTCCCCCGGCAGCGAGTTCCAGGTATCCACTACCCGCTCTGTGGAAATAAACATGCCTCGTACATCTCCTTTAAACCTTGCCCCTCACACCTGAAACTCGTGCCCCCAAGAAGTTGCCTCAAAGTGAGTGGAGGAGTGAAAGGTGCTCACGTCTTGACGGCTGCCCGACCACGCTGTCACTGACAGCCCGCATCTCCCCTTCCCTCGAGAGCTCCAGCGCCCGCTCCTCAAAGGAGGTGAGGATCTGGAGGTCTGGCTCACCTGTCTTCGCCTTCTCACGGGTATTATGGTCGGACTTCTCCTGTGGATACAGAAGGAGCCATGAAAGAAATGATGGCGTGACTCCCGCAGAGTATCAGGTGGTGGCCCTTAGAGGGCAAGCACAGTAGGGCTCTTTGGGGGGATAGGAAGAGGGGCCCAGGATTGGTCTGGATAGCGGGTGGATGGGGGTAGAAAGGGGTCAGGAGCTGGAAGCATGCAGGGTGCTGGGGGTGGGAGGATCTGGGGGAAATTTGGGGGAAAACGCCAGATGGGGTTCAGCACTCAGTCTTGCTGCATGGATGAGGTCATTGACTTTTCTCTGGCATTGCTTCGTGGTTCGGGGGGCCAGTGCCCTGGCACTGAGCGAGGCGGTGACTTCCTCCCAGACCGCATTGCCATCAGCCCCCCCTGGGTCTGCGTCCTCCTGGGGGGAAGAGGGTGTCCCACCTCGCCTCTGCTGCATCCAGTAGCCTCCCCAGGTCGCCCTCAGAGAATCGGGGGGCTGGTCGTGCGCACATTTTGTGCAGGAATACCTTCCTGCCTGTCCATTCTTGTGTTTTGAATGAAGCTGCCCCTCGTTAGGGCAGATCAGCTGCAGGCAGTTTGACAGAGCATTCCGGCAAGTTCCATGCAGTTTGCTTGTTAGCATTGAGGGGAAGGCAAGTGAACACTTGCAGGTGTGCTGATGGGTCGGGGGGCGGGTGGATCAGTGCCTCAATAATTGGGGACAGGGGCGAGAGAGGGAGGTGTCACACAGCAATCGGAGTCCGGAGGAGATGGGGACCTTGTGCGGGAGGGTCCAGGGTGAGGGTGAGGGGGGATCACCCTGCCTGATATCTGTAGGGTGGATCTCTCTGCCTGAAATCGGTGTGGGGGAAGGGGGATCCGCTGCCACTCAGCCTGAGATCATTGGGGGGGAAGGAGGGTCTGCTGCCACTCAGCCTGAGATCGGTGTGGGGGTAGGGGGATTCGCTGCCACTCAGCCTGAGATCATTGGGGGGAAAGGGGGGTCTGCTGCCACTCAGCCTGAGATTGGTGTGGGGGTAGGGGGATTCGCTGCCACTCAGCCTGAGATCATTGGGGGGAAAGGGGGGTCCCCTGCCACTCAGCCTGAGATCATTGGGGGGAAGGGGGTCCGCTGCCTCTCTGCCTGAGATCATTGGGAGGGAAGAGAGATCCGTTGCCACTCTGCCTGAGATCATTGGGGGGAAGGAGGGTCGCTGCCACTCAGCCTGAGATCACTGGCGGGGGAAGGGGGGTCCGCTGCCATTCTGCCTGGGATAATTGGGGGGGGGGAAGGGGGGTCCGCTGCCACTCTGCCTGAGATCATTGGGGGGGGGGAAGGAGAGTCGCTGCCACTCTGCCTGGGATAATTGGGGGGGGGGAAGGGGGGGGTCCACTGTCACTCTGCCTGAGATATTTGGTGAGGAAAGGGGGGGAGGGGCCCGGGATTGGTCTGGGTGGCGGGTGGGTGGGGGGGGGCGGGATAAGGGGTCAATAATGTTGTGGGGTGGGGCAATGTCTGTGGGGGCCAGAGGGAGGCATTATCTGGCCTGGGAGCAAAGTGGTAGGGGAGCGTTATTCTATATTCTTTTCTGCGCATGCGCAGTTTGAGGTGCCGATCAGAGCTGCAGGGGTTTCGGGCGCACAGGCTTGTGCAGCGCGATTCGGACTCGCTGATATTTATGCAGGCAGAGTGCGTGTGGGGGCCCCTGAGAACGGGTCTAAAAGTCGGATTCCAGTCTGCCCAGCACTTAGAATCTTAGAATCAAAATGGTAAAATAGAAATGGTTCAGAAATGACTGAGCAAAACCAACCAGTTGAAGGGAAATTGAGGACTTGTCAGCGATGCCCACGTCCCATAAAAGGAAACAGAGCACTTAGAAAGAAAAGTTGAAGCTGAATTATATCAAGACTTATTGGGACAGGTGACTGAAATCTTGAGCAAAGAGCTAGGAGGAGAGGGACGGAGAGGTTTAGGAGGGAATTTCAAAATTTAGGGTCTAGGCCGCAAGAGGTGGGGTGATTAATATCGAGCATCTACAAGAGAATAGAATTGGAGGAGCGCAGAGGTCTGGAGGATTGAAGGTCTGGAGGAGATTAAAGAAAAAGGGAGTAGCAAGGCAATGTGAGATTTGAGAACGATGGATTAGAGTTTTAAAATGGAGGCATTGCAGGAGCAAGAGCCAATGTGGATCAACAAAGCACTGACGTGTGAATAGGACTCGGTATGAGTTAGGAAATGGGCAGCAGAGTTTTGGATGAGCCCAAGCTTATGGATTACTACCTAAAATTAGACAGTCACTTGTCATTCTGTTACTAACTTGAGCTCAGAGTGAGTTGGTCACTCCATTGCTACCTAATGAGTACTTTTGTATCAGTGTTTACTAAGGAAGAGAATGCTGACAAAATAATGGTAGAGACCTCTTTTTAGGAAAATAATGGTAGAGATGGTAGGGGGAATTCCTACAGTGCAGAAGGAGGCCTTTTGACCCATCGGGCCTGCACCGACAACAATCCCACCCAGGCCCTATCCCCGTAACCCCATGTATTTACCCTGCTAATCCCCCTGACACTAAGGGACAATTTAGCATGGTCAATCCACCTAACCCGCACATCTTTGGAGTGTGGGAGGAAACCAGAGTATTCGGAGGAAACCCATGCAGACATGGGGAGAACGTGCAAACTCCACACAGTCACCCAAGGCCACCCAGGTCTCTGCTGCTGTGAGGCAGCAGTGCTAACCACTGTACCACCATGCCATGCTGCCCATACTGCCACCGTGCCACCCATATGGGTGAAATGAAAATTGATAGGCAGGAGCTACTGGAAAGGCTGGTTATGCTTAGCATGAATAAGTCACCCGGTCCGGATAGCTTACATCCCAAGTTGCTGAAGGAAGTGGGAAAGAAATAGCAAAAGGGCTTACCGTAATCTTCCAAACTTCCCTAGATATGGGATTGGAAAGTGGCAAATGTGACACACTTGTTCAAGAAAAGACATAAGGACATTTCTAGTAACTACAGGTCGGCCAATTTAATAATAAACGGTGAGTAAGGTTTCAGGAGCAAAAATATAGGGAAAAATTAACGTATTTGAAAAAGTTTGAGTTAATCAAGGATATCCAACAGGGATTTGTAAAAGGCAAATTAATCTAATTGAATTCTGTGAAAATATAACAGAGAGATTGATTAAGAGAATACAATGGATGGTGTCCAAATGGATTTAAAGAAAGTGTTTGACAAATTACTACAGAAAATGTTGATTAACAAAATTGAGGGTCATGGAATACCAGCTTGGATATAAAATCGGCAGACATGCAGTTGGAGGCAGGAGAAATGGCGGAGGTATTAAATGAGTACTTTGCATCTGTCTTTACAAAGGTACAAGGTGCTAGCCAGGCCACGTGAGAGAGGAGGGAACTGCTATATTAGAAGAATTGTCAATTAAGAAGGAGGAGGTTTTTGAAAGGCTATCTTTGTTTAAAATTGATAAGGTACCAGGACCTGATGAGATGCATCCAAGGATACTGGGGGAGGCGAGAGTGGAATTGCAGTGTCCCTGGTAATCTTCCAGTCCTCCTTAGACACAAGAGCGCTGCCAGAGGATTGGAGATTTGTGAATTTTATACCCTTGTTCAAAAAGGGGTACAAGGATAAAGCTGGCAACTGCAGACCAATTAGTTTGACTTCGGTGGTAGGGGATTTCCGGGAACTAATTTGGGACAAAATCAAGAGTCAGTCAGACAAGTGCAAAATAGTTGAAGAAAGCTAGCATGAATTCATGAAAGGAAAAATCACGTTTTACTAACTTGCTAGTTCTTTGAAGAGATAACGGAGAAGATTGATGAGGGCAAAACTGTTGATGTGGTGTGTATGGATTTTCAAAAGGCATTTGGTACGGTGCCACACAACAAACTTGTGAGCAAAATTCTAGCTCATGGAATAAAAGAGGAAGTAGGCACGTGGATAAGAAACTGGCTGAGTGACAGGAAACGGAGTAGTGATAAATGGTTATTTTTCAGATTGGAGGAAGGTTTGTAATGGAATTTCCCAGAGATCAGTGTTGGGACCCTTACTCTATAACTTAATGACCTAGACTGTGGCATTCAGGGCACAATTTCAAGATTTGCAGATATGAAGATTGGAAATGTTGTCAACTGCAATGAGGATAGTCTTGAACTCCAATCTGAAAAACAACCAGACATGGGGCAGATGAAGTGCGATGCAGAGAAGTGTGAGGTGATTAATTTGGCAGGAAGAATATGGAAAGACAGTATAAAACAAAGGGAGAAACTTTAAAGGAACTGCAGGAACAGAGGGACCTCAGTGTATATAAATATAAGTCATTATAGATGGCAGAGTATGTTGAGAGAGCAGCTAATATTGCATATAGTATCTTAGGCTTTATTAATAAGGGCATTAAGTACAAGGGCGGCACAGTGGTTAGCACTGCTGTCTCACAGTGCCAGGGTCCCGGGTTCGATTCCCGGCTCGGGTCACTGTCTGCGCGGAGTCTGCACGTTTTCCCCGTGTCTGCGTGGGTTTCCTCCCGGGTGCTCCAGTTTCCTCCCACAGTCCGAAAGACGTGCAGGTTAGGGTACATTGGCCGTGCTAAATTCTCCCTCAGTGTATCCGAACAGGCGCTGCAGTGTGGCGACTAAGGGATTTTCACAGTAACTTCATTGCAGTGTTAATGTAAGCCTTACTTGCGACAATAATAAATAAAACTTTAAAAGAGTAAAGAGGACATACTGAACTTGTTGAAGACACTAATTAGGTCTAGTTCTGGGCACCATACTTGAGGAAGGATGTGAAGATATGGGAGAGAGTACAGAGGAGCAAAATTCCTGAAAAGGTGATGGAGGCAGGTTCGATTGGGATATTTTATGGGGAATTGGATTGCTGGCTGTAAATACAAAATGTGCAAGGTTACGGGGGTAAGGCGGGGGGGGGGGGGGGGGGGACTAGGTAGAATGCTCTTTCAGAGAACCAGTGCAGACTTGGTGGGCTGAATGGCCTCCTTCTACACTAAAAGTTGTGTTTCTGTTAGAATCTAGCTAAACTTGTTAAAAAAGAAGCTATCTAGAGGATAATAATAGTCTCTGGTGGCTCCTTTTATCCTAAACTAAAAGTGCAGAGACCCCTCTTGCTCAACCAGAAGTGCAGAGACCCGCTTCTCCCAAACCAAGAGTGCAGAGCCCCCTCCTGTTTGGCTGCAGCCTCGCTCACCCCGAAACCGGAAAATCCCGCCTGAGGTCAACAGACCTTTCCATGGTCTGCCCCTAGCCTGCTCCGATTCCCGTGGCGGGCAGGATGGTAAAATTCGCTCCACGGTGTCACCAGCTGGTGGACATTTCAGAGATGTACCCGAGTGGCTGAGAGAGGACGTGGCAGCCAAGGCCTCCTGACGTTTGGAGGACGGTGGGAGTCCTGGCCCATGCTGAGTCCCTGGCTGATGATGGACCTGGAGTTTCCAGCAAGTTTTCAACATTCTCAGGTGAGAAGAGAGGGTGAGAAAAAGGGTGCCTGAAAAGGGAGGAGAAATGGCTGCATTCCTCAGCCTGGAGCTTCCCTTGGGGCATTCTCTGTAGCTGTTCAGCCACGTTGCCAATGCCTCCAATAGCCCCGATGACAGAAAAAGATCTTCTCAGCATGCCAGGGCCCACCCGGCCTTGGGCAGCCAAGGGTAGAATTCATTGGAGCCAAATTTGCTGATGATACAGAGATACAAGTTGTGAGGAGGATACAAAGAGCCTGCAAAGAGATTTATATGTATTAAGTGGGTGGGCAAAACATTAACTGATGGAATATAATGTGGGAGAACATGAGGTTATCCACTTTTTCAGAAAGAGGAGAAAAGCAGAATATTATTAAAACAAAGAGACACTTCAGAATGCTGCAGTACCCAGGGATCTGGGTGTCCACATACATAAATCACAACAGGTCAGCATGCAGGAACAGCTAGTAATTAGGAAGACAAATGGAATGTTGGTCTTCATTGCAATGGAAATGAAGTATAAAAGTGGGGAAGTCTTGCTACAGTTATACAAGACATTGGGAAGATGACACCTGAAGTTCTATGTACAGTTTTCGTGCACTTACTTAGGAGGGAATAAAATTGCATTTTCAGAATCAGTTCAGAGAAGGTGCACCAAGCTGATTCCTAGGATGAACGGGGTGTTTGCCTTGTGAGGAAAGATTGAGCCTATTGTCATTGCCGTGGTTCGAGGATGAAGTCTACTTGGGATTGCCAATTTCTGCCATGGATCTTCATGTGACTAAACAGGCCAATTCTTGACCCACTGATGTTTGGGCACATGGGGCAGGATTCCCACAAGGCAATGGGGTCCCAAGTGCAGGATTTGCTTCCTTTTCTTTCCTTCTCTGCTGCCACACTGCCTCATCATTGTTACTGAACATGTGATGCATCTTGATGGACAAGTTGTCACCATTTTGAATGATTGGTAGCAAACTCCTCCCAGTCATAAATGTCAACCTTGCCTCACTTTAAGGAGAGTTTCAGAGTGTGTTTGAAGTGTTTTCATTATCCTCCCCTAGAACGCTGGCCATTTGAGAGTTAAGAAAACAGGACCTGGTGGAGGAAGATGGTCACAGTTATTGGTCCATCGTGGTTGATTTTGCATATTATTTGCCTGAATACTTGTGGAGCTAGCTTTAAGAAGGACACAAATGTTTGTTCGATTGAAACCAGAGGATGTGGCAGAGCTATTGCTGATGGAATTTCTTTAGTGATCTAATGTGGCACTGATACACCGTTCAGCCCTCACTGCAGTACAGGAGCATGGTGACAACAACTGCTGTGTGCACCAGGACTTTTGTTGACTTGCGAAGGTCTTTGTTGTCAAACACTTGCTGTGATATTTAGTTGAAGGCTTAGCTGGTGCAGTTGATCTGGTGTTAGATCTCTTCATCAGCGGTGCCCTTTGGAGAGAGGTGGCTGCCTAGATATGGGAAGTACTTGACATATTCCAGAGTCTCATGTTCAACATATATGCGAGGTAGAATATTTGGCTGACCAGATGCCGGTTGATATGAGTTTTGTTTTGGCAACATTCAAGGACAGGCCAAACCTTTTGTGTGCAGCGTTAAAGAGTAGTTTGCAAATCTGATGCAGAGTGGGCAACAACATTCTAGTCATCGCAAACTGTAGATCCTGTTTGACAATGGTGGTCAGTTTAGTTTTAGCACTGTGGTGAACCATCGTTGGTTACCACTGGGGGTTGTTCTTATGTTACTGTTGGGTTAGGGTGTTGTCACTGTGGGGGTTGTATAATGTTGTTGGGTTAGGGTGTTTACCTGTGGTAAATGTTATTATGGCACATCCCGGTGGGGCCCCGCCTCCGGAGGAGAGGTATAAGACCCTCTGCTCCGGCAGGACCCCTCCAGTCTGAACTGGTGTACTCGTGTTAGTTAGTTCCATTGTTTGATAATAAAAGCCTTCAATAACTGAAGCCTTGTTCCACGTGCTTGATTGTCGCGCATCAAGCACAGATGTGACTGAGGTTGAAGAGTTTTCCATTGAGGCAGTATCTAATACTCACACCACAGTGCAGCTGATCATGGAGAAGCAAATAGCTATTGTCAGGTAGATTGTAAATAGTTTGGGGGTATCACATAGCCTCGCTTGACCCTGGTCTGGATTTTGAAGGCGTTTGTTTCAGGTCTCTCATTCAAGACAGTTACAGTCATATCATCATGCGGATTGTGATGAAGTTTCTTGTTTGGCCTTTATTCTTTGGAGCTCATTAGGGTGGGGTGTGTTTGCCCAGATGTCTCATGTCCCCTGACTAGTCCCTTGGTAGCAAGTGCCACTATTCCTCTGTGACCCTTGCAGTGTGCCATCTTTGTCTGTGGTGACCCATTTACATGCTCCACTGTTAGTGCTTCCACCTTCAACCCCCGCTCCCCCCACCCCCCACCACCACTTCAGCTGTCGTTTGGCAATAGCCCCCATTCCCCATCCTCCCTGCCACTGCATCTTGGCTCTCAGTACAGTTAGTCAGCAAAGGCATCGCCAAACTCTTTCCTCCTGCTGCCTCCATTAACCAGACGAGGTTCTGAACTCTTTGGCTCCCATGCACTGTGCAAAATATTCTAAAGGCACCACAAAATTCAAGCTAACTGCCATTTAAAGCTTAATTAAAGTCTCACTACATCAAAGTGAGAGGTCTTCCCTCCAGGTTTCCCACTGCGCATAAAATGTGGACATCTTGCACCCAGGCAAATATATCCCAACTATATTTTATGGCCACTCCACACTCTCCCAGCACCAACCCTGCTCTGAGAGACCGAGTAAAAGTCTGTCCCAGGACTTGAGCAAATCATCTATTCCGACATTCCACTGCAGTGCTGAGGGAGTGCAGTACTCTCTCCTCTGCCTCTCGGCCCACTTGAATAGATGTAATTGTTCCCTTGGCCTTTTGGCTAAGATCAAGCATGGGCTCAAGCTTGAGATCAGGTGCAATGCCTGTTCTTGTCAGCTTGAATCCAGTATGTCCCTTTTGTGGGGACCAGGAATTGGATTCAGTTTGAATTTTAATTATTTTTGGAGCAAGCAGGGAGATGGAATAGAGGCTTGCCTTGTGCATTCTGCACATTGGCTTTGTAACTCTGAAAGGAATAACATTTTTGAAAGAAATTCCCATAGCAGCATTTGAGGAAGTCAAGTTCCTAGGAATTACGCTTATTCCTCACATGACATTACTGAAAAAAAAACACATCAGTTGACCAGTTGCTATTTGCTGTTGTGTGAATATAATTATCCACAGAATAGAAGTGGTACTGCTGACATAGGTAGGAAGACGGAAGGGATCATGAAAAGAGAATATAGGGAGTTAGGTAGACAGTTGGGAAGGAGGAACGCAAAGGTAGTAATCTCAGGATTGCTGCCTGTGCCACGGGAAAGTGAGAGCAGGAATGGAGTGAGGTGGAGGATGAATGCGTGGCTGAGGGACTGGAGCAGGGGGCAGGGATTCAGGTTCCTGGATCATTGGGACCTCTTTAAGAACATAAGAACATAAGAAATAGGAGCAGGAGTAGGCCATCTAGCCCCTCGAGCCTGCCCCGCCATTCAATAAGATCATGGCTGATCTGAAGTGGATCAGTTCCACTTACCCGCCTGATCCCTATAACCCCTAATTCCCTTACCGATCAGGAATCCATCTATCCGTGATTTAAACATATTCAACGAGGTAGCCTCCACCACTTAAGTGGGCAGAGAATTCCAGAGATTCACCACCCTCTGAGAGAAGGAGTTCCTCCTCAACTCTGTCCTAAACTGCCCCTTTATTTTGAGGCTGTGCCCTCTAGTTCTAGCTTCCTTTCTAAGTGGAAAGGGGAAGGTGTGACCTGTACAAAAAAGACGGGTGGCACTTGAATCCCAGGGGGACCAATATCCTGGCAGGAAGGTTGGTTAAGGCTACTGGGGAGACTTTAAACTAGAAAGGTTGGGGGGAGGGATCGTGATGAGGTGACTGAGAGCGAGGAGGTTAGCCCGCAAATAGAGAAGGATTGTACACAGTGTAAGAGGGAGAATAGACGGGTGATGGAGAAGGGGAGAGCTCAGACCAAAGGTTTGAGATGTGTCTATTTTAACGCCAGGAGTGTAGTGAATAAAGTGGATGAGCTTAGAGTGTGGATCGATGCTTGGAAGTGTGATGTGGTGGCCATTACGGAGACTTGGGGACAGGGACAGGACTGGATACTTCAGGTGCCGGGTTTCAGATGTTTCAGAAAGGACAGAGAGGGAGGCAAAAGAGGGGGGGGGGGGGGGAGTGGCACTGCTGATCAGGGATAGTGTCACAGCTGTAGAGAAGGTGGAAGCCATGGAGAGATTGTCTACGGAGTCTCTGTGGGTGGAAGTTCGGAGCGGGAAGGGGTCGATAACTTGACTGGGTGTTTTCTACAGACCGCCCAATAGTAACAGGGATGTTGAGGAATAGATAGGGAAACAGATCCTGGAGAGATGTAGTAATAACAGGGTTGTCGTGATGGGAGACTTTAATTTCCCAAACATCGATTGGAATATCCCGAGGGTAAGGGGTTTGGATGGGGAGGAGTTTGTTAGTATGTTCAGGAGGGTTTCCTGACACAGCATGTGGATAAGCCTCCATGAGGAGAGGCTGTACTCGATCTGGTACTGGCTAATGAGCCTGGACAGGTGTCGGGTCTCTCAGTGGGGGAGCATCTTGGGGATAGTGATCATAACTCTATCTCCTTTACGCTAGCATTGGAAAGAGATAGGATCAGGCAAGCTAGGAAAGTGTTTATCTGGAGTAAGGGGAAATATGAAGCCATCAGGCAGGAGATTAGAGGCGTAAATTGGAAGGAGGCATTCTCGAGGAAAAGTACTGAAGTAAGGTGGCAGATTTTCAAGGAATGTTTGTCTGGAGTTCTGCATGACAACGTTCCGATGAGACAGGGAGGTGTTGGTAGGTTACGGGAACCGTGGTGCACGAAAGCTGCGCTGAACCTAGTGAAAAAGAAAAGGAAAGCGTACAAAGGGTTCAGAGAGCTAGGCGATGATAGGGATCGAGATGAGTATACGGCTTGTAGGAAGGGACTTAAGAAAGAAATTAGGAGAGCCAGAAGGGGTCACGAGCAGGCCTTGGCAGGTAAGATTGAGGAGAACCCTAAGGTGTTCTATAAATATGTGAAGAGTAAAAGGATGAGATGTGAAGGAATAGGACCTATAAAATGTGAAGGTGAGAAAGTCTGTGCAGAACCGGAAGAAATAGCAGAGGTGCTTAATGAATATTTTAACTCGGTATTCACGGTGGAAAAAGACCTGGGTGATTGTACTACAGGATTGAGGTGGACTGAAAAGATTGAGCATGTGGACATTAAGAAAGAGGATGTGTTGGAAATTTTGAATAGCATCAAGATAGATAAGTCGCCGGGACCGGATGGGATGTACCCCAGGTTACTCTGGGAGGCGAGGGAAGAGATTGCAGAGCCTCTGGCGATGATCTTTGCGTCGTTGATAGAGACAGGAGAGGTTCCGGAGGATTGGAGGATTGCGGATGTCGTTCCTATATTCAAGAAAGGGAATAGGGATAGCCCAGGAAATTACCGACTGGTGAGTCTAACCTCAGTGGTTGGTAAGTTGATGGAAAAGATCCTGAGGGACAGGATTTATGAACATTTAGAGAAGTTTAGTATGCTCAAAAGTAGTCAGCACGGCTTTGTCAAAGGCAAATCGTGCCTTACGAGCCTGGTGGGGTTCTTTGAAAATGTGACTAAACACATTGACGAAGGAAAAGCGGTAGATGTGGTTTACATGGACTTCAGCAAGGCGTTCGATAAGGTCCCCCATGCAAGACTTCTCGAGAAAGTGAGAGGGATGGGATCCAAGGGGCTGTTGCCTTGTGGATTCAGAACTGGCTTGCCTGCAGAAGGCAGAGAATGGTTGTAGATGGGTCTTTTTCTGAATGGAGGTCGGTCACCAGTGGAGTGCCCCAGGGATCTGTTCTGGGATCCTTGCTGTTTGTCTTTTTCATAAATGACTTGGATGAGGAAGTGGAGGGATGGGTTGGTAAGTTTGCCGATGACACGAAGGTTGGTGGTGTTGTGGATAGGTTGGAGGGATGTCAGAAGCTGCAGTGTGACATAGATAGGATGCAAGACTGGGCAGAGAAGTGGCAGATGGACTTCAACCCGGATAAATGTGTAGTGGTCCATTTTGGCAGGTCAAATGGGATGAAGGAGTATAATATCAAGGGTAAGACTCTTAGCAGTGTAGAGGATCAGAAGGACCTTGGGGTCCGGGTCCATAGGACTCTTAAATCAGCCTCGCAGGTAGAGGAGGTGGTTAAGAAGGCGTATGGTGTGCTGGCCTTCATCAATTGAGGGATTGAGTTAGGAGCCGGGAGATAATGATGCAGCTTTATAAGACCCTTGTCAGACCCCACTTGGAGTACTGTGCTCAGTTCTGGTCGCCTCATTACAGAAGGGATGTGGAAATGATTGAAAGGGTGCAGAGAAGATTTACAAGGATGTTGCCTGGATTGGTTGGCATGCCTTATGAGGATAGGCTGAGGGAGCTCGGTCTTTTCTCCTTGGAGAGACGAAGGATGAGAGGTGACCTGATAGAGGCGTACAAGATGTTGAGAGGTATAGATCGGGTGGATTCTCGGAGTCTTTTTCCCAGGGCTGAAATGTCTGGTACGAGAGGACACAGGTTTAAGGTGCTGGGGAGTAGGTACAGAGGAGATGTCAGGGGTAAGTTTTTCACTCAGAAGGTGGTGGAATCGGCTGCCGTCAGTGGTGGTGGAGGCAAACTCGATAGGGTCTTTTAAGAGACTTCTGGATGAGTACATGGGACTTAATAGGATTGAGGGTTATAGGTAAGCCGGTATATAAGCCTAGGTAGGGACATGACCGGCACAACTTGTAGGCCAAAGGGCCTGTTTGTGCTGTATTTCTTTCTATGTTCTATGACTCTATTTGAAAAGTAATGCTTTGTTTGTTTATAAAGTGCCTTGAGATGTATTGAGGATATGACTGGTGTGAATAGAAGTCCTTCTTTCTTTTACCTGCCACAGCTCAATGTTAAGCGTACTTAACTGCTAGCACATTTTATTGTCTTTTAAGACCTTCCTAAATATCTCTGCATATCTGTTCCTCTCCAATCCATTTTGAGGCAAGCCTTTAATTTTAAAATCTTTTAAAATTTGAGCAGTTCTTTCTTAAATTTAAAACCTGACTTATTTTTCTCTCCCACCAGTGGTGCCACCTCTGAGCTCATGCCCACGGCCTGACACTGATTCCCGCTTGACCTTTCAAGTTGGATTTGCTGACCTGGAAGCCTTTTGGAACTTACAGATCTGAAAGTGAAGGTTGAGCACGCCATCTTCCTGCACAGTGCAGTTTGTTGAAGTTCTGTTTAACTAGTCTGTAACACTCCTGCTAACACTAGGGCGTCCCCTGGTCCTAAATGATTGCATTTGTAAGATGCCGACGCATCTTCCACTCACTAGTTCAGTTTGAGTGGATTGAAGTCACCCGTTATTATTAGAACAATACCTGAACATATGCTGTACCTTTCTAATCTCGGACACAGTTATTGTTCTCCTTTTCCTGCACTGAGTAAACTTTTCTATTATTAAACCCCGAAATCTGCTTGATAACATAAGCCCAGGCGGTTTTACGTGGAACAAAGGGGGATGTCCAGTCAGCTTCCATACTTCCAAATATAGAGCTACAAACTTCAGGAGAAATACATTCTGCAAAAAAAAACAAGAACAAACTAGCTAATGATGACACACGATGGATAAATAAAGAAATAAGTGCAAAGTTGAAACTTGAGAAAAGGCTAGTACATAGGCAACAAAGGAAGGGGAAAAGAACATTGGAAAATATATTTTTTAAATATAATTTACTGACAGGTCACTGGTGAGAGACAAAGGGCGGTATTTTCCAGCCACGCTCACCCCAAGGCTGGAAAATCCCAGCCGAGTTCAACAGATTTTTTGCATGGTCTGCCCCCGCCCATTATGATCCCCGTGGTGGGCGGGTCAGTAAAATTCCGCCCAAAGAGAGACTACAAAAATTAAATTATCAGGGAATATAAAAAGAAATAGTAAATGTTCCACGGACACATGGGCTCAGGTTTCTGCTCCCGGGTCGGATACGCAGCGATGGGAGAATTCCCAGCTCTGTAAAGCCGGACCTTTAAAACAGGCCACCCGCTGTTGGGATTCTCATTCTGGGGAGTGAGCTGGATCGGAAGCTGGGCTCTCCCTGGAACGAGTGAAGAGGCTGCTGGGTGTGGAGGAGGGATGAGTAGAAATTCTTGCCTTTCTGCTCCTGCACATATTTGTTATTCTTTTAAAAAGTGATTAAAATAGAAACAGCCCTCACTCGCCACACACTCCTCCATGCCTCATTCATGCCAACCCATGTCACCTCATGCCCCCACCCATCCCCGGTGCCCCTCATATCCCCCTCTACCAATCCATTTCTCTCCAGCCCCTCATCTCCCTAAAGCCCCCATATGCCCCTGGCCCTTTACAGCTCTTATGCCAAGTTAGCGCCAGCTCGTGCCAATCTATTCCCCTCAACCTACCACCCTTTGCCCTTGCCCTTCCATGCCAACTCATCTTGTATCCATTGAGAGTTCTTTGTCAATGTATCAGTTCCTTCACAGTTTTGATTGTTCCTTGGTGGTTCAGATAGATCCTTGACAGCTTGACAGTTCTTTGACATTGTTCCAATGCGTTTATGCACTTTTTAACGCACAATCATGTTTGCTTTTAATAATCCTAAAGGATGCATTACCTCTCCCAAAGAGTGCCTTCCCTATACTAAGATGTCCCCGAACATTACCTAAAGCGGCACGGTAGCACAGTGGTTAGCACTGCTGCTTCACAGCTCCAGGGTCCCGGGTTCGATTCCCGGCTCGGGTCACTGTCTGTGTGGAGTTTGCACATTCTCCTCGTGTCTGCGTGGGTTTCCTTCGGGTGCTCCGGTTTCCTCCCACAGTCCAAAGATGTGCGGGTTAGGTTGATTGGCCAGGTTAAAAATTGCCCCTTAGAATCCTAAAATGCGTAGGATTAGTGGGTAAATATGTGGGGGTAGGGCCTGGGTGGGATTGTAGTCGGTGCAGACTCGATGGGCCGAATGGCGTCCTTCTGCACTGTAGGGTTTCTATGATAAAGGGATATCTCGCCAGGCCAAAGGTTACCCTAGCTGTCCAAACAAATCAAGTTCAAACCTCCTCTCACCAGGTCTATACTGCACATGTCCCCACCAGATGAGTTTTCAGTGGGGTGCACTAAAAGTAGACAGAATGCCCACCCCACCCCTTTACTACTGACCCCCAAGCACATTCCCATAACACGGTGGTGGGCAGGTGCCGAAATCGCCAGGCCGTATTTTAAAAAACAATCAAATCAGCAAACCGGTTGACCACACCATAATATGGTTGGCGTGGGCAGTTGGGCAGGCTGTTTTTGGTCAAGATGTTTTTAAAAGGGCGGGCATGCTACCTTCGGGTGTTACCCTTTATGCATTGGAAGCAGACCCCCCAGATAGCACCCCCCCTTTCTTTCTACCCAGTTGTTCTCCAGAACCCACCATTCCCATGTCACGCTTCTCTCTCTCAGCTGGCTGAACTCTCCTTGACCAATATCCCAGACTTACCATATTCTGAGGTATATTGCCTCAGCTTCTTGGGACTAGTTGCAGTCCCAACAGCATCCAATAATAAGATCAATCACGTTGACTGGCATCAGTCTGCCAATCCCGCCCATGGTTAATAATGAGGACAGCAGAGACATTGTCCATAAGAACATAAGAAATAGGAGCAGGAGTAGGCCATCTAGCCCCTCGAGCCTGCCCCGCCATTCAATAAGATCATGGCTGATCTGAAGTGGATCAGTTCCACTTACCCGCCTGATCCCTATAACCCCTAATTCCCTTACCGATCAGGAATCCATCTATCCGTGATTTAAACATATTCAACGAGGTAACCTCCACCACTTCAGTGGGCAGAGAATTCCAGAGATTCACCACTCTCTGAGAGAAGAAGTTCCTCCTCAACTCTGTCCTAAACTGACCCCCCTTTATTTTGAGGCTGTGCCCTCTAGATTCTAGTTTCCTTTCTAAGTGGAATGAATCTCTCCATCTCTACCCTATCCAGCCCCTTCATTATCTTATAGGTCTCTATAAGATCCTCCCTCAGCCTTCTAAATTCCAACGAATACAAACCCAATCTGCTCAGTCTCTCCTCCTAATCAACACCCCTCATCTCTGGTATCAACCTGGTGAACCTTCTCTGCACTCCCTCCTGTCCAAGAATCTTCTTGGACTCCCGTCCAAGAAGATAGAATCATAGAATAGAATCATAGAATCTCTACAGTATTGAAGGGCCATTTGGACCCAATTGGCCCTAAAACACTAGGGTCAATTTAGCACGGCCAATCAACCTAACCTGCACATCTTTGGATATTAATAAATTTCCAGATTAGGCATGTAAGTAGAAAATAATATAAATATGAATGCTCGTGAGGTTGTGTATTTTGGTCAGAAGAATAAAAATGCCACATAATCTTTGGAAATATAGTGATAAATAAAGAGTAAAGGAATTTTGGGCGTAGATTCAAAAACTATTTAAAGTAGTAATGCAGATAACAATGTCGGAAAAAAAATTAAAGAAAACAATGAGGTTCATTTCTGGAGGGATAGAATTGAAAAGCACAGAAGTTATATTCAACAGAGAAACTTTGATTAGACCACAATTGGAGAACTGTGCACAGTTCTGGTCTCCATGTTACCAAAACGTTATAGAGACAACTGGAGAAGTGCAAAAATGAGAGCAGAACTGAGAGTTTATAACCATTAAGAAAGACGGAATGAGCTGGGTGTTGGAGGGGCTAAGAGGTGATATAGTAGAATTAAGAATATGTGAACATACAAAATAGGAGCAGACGTGGACCATTCGGCCCCTCACGCCTGCTCTGCCATTCAATAAGACCATGGCTGACTTACTTGTGTTTTTGTCCGAGAAGTCTTTATGAAGGGCTTTGATAGGGTAGGTGTGGAGAAGATGTTTCCAGGTTGAGAGTCCAAAGCTCGATGTCGTGAATATAGGATAGTTACCATTAAACCCAACAGGGATTTCAGGAGCACCTTAGATATCCAGAGAGTAGTTAGAAGATGGATTTTACGACTATATGGGGTTGTTAAGACAAACGCATAGATGCACTTAAGAGGAACCTAGCTAGGCACGAGGGAGAAAGAAATGGAAGGATATGCAGATTGGGTTAGATGAAAGAGGTGGGTGGATGGGGGTTCAATTCCGGCCTTGGGTCACTGCCTGCGTGGAGTTTGCACGTTCTCCTCGTGTCTGCGTGGATTTCTTCCGGGTGCTCCGGTTTCCTCCCACATTCCAAAGATGTGCAGTTTAGGTTGATTGGCCATGGTAAATTGCCCCTTAGTGTCAGGGGATCTAGGAGGGTAAATATGTGGGAGATAGGACCTGGGAGGGATTGTTGTCGATGGGCCAAATGGCCTCCTTCTGCACTGTTTGAGTTCCCTGTGGAACATAAATACTGGTACACACCAAGTGTGCCAAATAGCCTGCCCAATACAATACATTCTATATAATGTGAAATAAAGCTGTCCTTTTTCACTATCCCTTACACCACACCAATATCCTAACATTATCCAAAGAGTGGTGAGACTGTGGAATTCATCACCACAGGAAGTAGTTGATGCCAAAACATTGAATGTATTCAAGAGGCGGCTGGATATAGCACTTGGGGCGAATGGGATCAAAGGTTATGGGGAGGAAGCAGGATTAGGCTATTGAGTTGGACGATCAGCCATGATCGTAATGAATGGCGGAGCAAGTTCGAAGGGCCGAATGGCCTCCTCCTGCTCCTATCTTCTATGTTTCTATATTATATTAAATCTCATATATCATAGCAATATTCCACATATCACACCAATATCCAACACATCATATCCAGGCCTTCCCTGGGAATCAAGACCCCAGCTGTGGAAATCTGGCCTACTGACAGATGCCAGCCAATCAGAAGCTGGAAGCTGTGCTCAGCAGCAGCACAGAGGAGTCTGTGACTGCTCCCAAAAGGACAGGCACCAGAGCCCCAGGGTTGTGGAGCAACCCAGGCCACCGGTAGGTAGTGGGGCGGTGGGGGGGGGGTGATTTTGCAAGGTGGAGGTTGTGCGGAGAGGGGTTAAGAGCAGGAGGGTGTCTCTCAGTGGGCCTCACCCCCTTTAGTCCTGATGTCCAATCCATCGATCAGGCACCGAGGTGACATGCAGCCCACATGGTTTTTGCCTGCTGTGCAAGCCGAATAGTAACAGACCTTTTTACAGCTGGATTAATCCCTACGGTGCTGGGATGCGACCCTTAAGTGGCCATTGATTGGCCACTTGGTCGCAGGATGGCAAGGTCACTCATCGCTTAATTCTGACGGAGGTGGAAAGGTGTCAGGGATGCCACCACCCTGCTTAATTCTATTCCTTTTCCACTTCCAAGCTGGCCACCAGACAGAGCAGAAGATACCACACATGATACTAAAATCTCACATATTACACCAATATCTCACACATTATATACTAAAATATACTATATACAAGGGATATCACATTAATATCCCTTGGATCACACCAATATCCTATATATTACACCCCTATCCCATGCACCACACCGATATCCTATATATTACACCCCTATCCCATACACCACACCGATATCCTATATATTACACCCCTATCCCATACACCACACCAATATCCTATATATTACATCCCTATCCCATACACCACACCAATATCCTATATATTACAGCCCTATCCCATACAACACACCGATATCCTATATATTACAGCCCTATCCCATACACCACACCGATATCCTATATGTTACACCCCTATCCCATACATCACACCGATATCCTATATATTACACCCCTATCCCATACACCACACCGATATCCTATATATTACATCCCTATCCCATACACCACACCAATATCCTATATATTACACCCCTATCCCATACATCACACCGATATCCTATATATTACACCCCTATCCCATACACCACACCGATATCCTATATATTACATCCCTATCCCATACACCACACCAATATCCTATATATTACATCCCTATCCCATACACCACACCGATATCCCATATATTACACCCGTATCCCATACACCACACCGATATCCTATATATTACACCCTTTCCCCATACACCACACCGATATCCTATATATTACACCCGTATCCCATACACCACACCGATATCCTATATATTACACCCTTTTCCCATACACCACACCGATATCCTATATATTACACCCCTATCCCATACACCACACCGATATCCTGTATATTACACCCGTATCCCATACACCACACCGATATCCTATATATTACACCCTTTTCCCATACACCACACCGATATCCTATATATTACACCCGTATCCCATACACCACACCGATATCCTATATATTACACCCCTATCCCATACACCACACCGATATCCTATATATTACATCTCTATCCCATACACCACACCGATATCCTATATATTACACCCCTATCCCATACACCACACCGATATCCTATATATTACACCCCTATCCCATACACCACACCGATATCCTATATATTACACCCCTATCCCATACACCACACCGATATCCTATATATTACACCCCTATCCCATACACCACACAGATATCCTATATATTACACCCCTATCCCATACACCACACCGATATCCTGTACGTCACACCAATGTGTATAAATCACAGCATACTGGCTGTACTGCTATTTCTATTTTCATTTGCTTATTCCTTTGTTCTTAATAATTTAGTTCTAGATTTACTAGAATTACTTGAAACCTAGATCACCCATTTAAGATAGAGATGAGGCAACATTTTTTCTCTCAGTGAATCATGAGTCTCTGGAACTCTCTTCCTCAAATGGCAGTGGAAGCAGAGTCTTCAAATATTTTTAAGGCAGAGCTGGATAGATTCTTGATTAATAAGGGGGTGAAAGGGGATGGGCAGGAATGTGGGGTTGAAGTTACAATCAGATGAGTCACAATCTACTTGAGTGGTGGAGCATGCTGGAGAGGCTGAGTGGCCTACTCCTGCTCCTAATTCATATGAATGTTCGTATGTATTGTTCACACTGTTATGCATGACATTCATTTTGCAGAATCACCCAACTCTCACTCCACTCTGAACTTCAGCAGATAGTCTTTTAATATATTTCTTCAGAAAGACACCATTAAAACTGATCCAGACAGAATAATTCATGTCTCGTTCAACACCCATTAACAACTGATTAGTTATTAATCACCATTGACTTACAGTGTCATAAAGGTCGAAAACCAAGTTAAATTTCAGTTTGATAACACCAACAACGTGTCCACAACTAATGAGTGAAATCCCACTTGCACCAAAGCAAGACACTTGGTTTAGCAAATTCGCGTAACTATCACCCAAATCTGAGCTTCAGTTTTCAGTTCCTACATATCACCAATATGCCATTCATTACAGCAGTGCCCCATACCAATACCCCTCTGTCATGCCAAATACATTCCACCAATTGTCCATGTCATACCAATATTCCATACATCACACCAATATCCATACATCACACAAATGTCCATACGTCACACCAAAATCCATATGTCACACCAATATCCATACATCACACCAATATCCATACATCACACAAATGTCCATACGTCACACCAAAATCCATATGTCACACCAATATCCATACATCACACCAAAATCCATACGTCACACCAATATCCATGCGTCACACCAATGTCCATATAACGCACCAATGTCCATACATCACACCAATGTCCATACGTCACACCAATGTCCATATGTCACACCAATGTCCATACGTCACACCAATACACTATATGTCACACCAATATCCATACATCACACCAAAATCCATACGTCACACCAATGTCCATACGTCACACCAATGTCCATACGTCACACCAATGTCCATATGTCACACCA
This sequence comes from Mustelus asterias, assembly GCF_964213995.1. NCBI lineage: Eukaryota > Metazoa > Chordata > Chondrichthyes > Carcharhiniformes > Triakidae > Mustelus > Mustelus asterias. The sequence continues at coordinate 15,738,967 of NC_135821.1, forward strand.
ATACACTATGTCACACCAATATCCATACATCACACCAAAATCCATACGTCACACTAATATCCATACATCACACCAATATTCATACATCACACCAATATCCATACATCACACCAATATCCATACATCACATCGACATCCCATACGTCACACCAGTATCCAGTACATCACACAATTCAAATCCTGCAATCAGCAATCTTTTGGATATTGGTGAACCATGAAATCCTATACACGCTCCTATTACCAATGGTTTGGTTACATTCCTGGGAGATGCTCTTCTGTGTCCTCTTTACTCTCCCTTCATTTCCCCTACTATTTAATGATCACAAGCCATGATTATTTTTCATCCTCTCAGTGATTCCCCTCTCGGTTCTGTTGCTGCACAATTATAATCTGATTCCATTCCATCCATATATTTAGATCCTAATTCCTTCCTCTAAATTAGTCACTTCCACTTCCTTCTGCAGAAGCAACCTTGATTTAAATGTATTTACAAACTACCCACTGCCTCAAACTATCCTCCACGTATCTGTCTGTTATGACGTCTGCAAAAAAGAATGAAACCGGACAGACTATCCACCGTCGACCAAGGCACTGGGAACGGCAGTGGCAAACCCAGCCCTGTTGACCCTGCAAAGTTCTCCTTACTAACATCTGGGGCTTGTGCCAAAATTGGGAGAGCTGTCTCACAGACCAGTCGAGCAGAAGCATGACACAGTCAAATTGACAGAATCATGTGACAACTGACAGAACCTTGCAGATAATGTCTGAGACACCACCATCACCATCCCTGGGTACATCCTGCCCCAAAGGCAAGAAAGACCAAGCAGAGGTGGTGGCACAGTGGTATATAGTTGTGAGGGTGTTGTCCCAGAGTCCTCAACATCAGCTCCGGACCCCATGAAGTCTCATGGCATCAGATCAAACTTGGGCAAGGAAACCTCCTGCTGTTTACCACCTATCACCCCCTGCCCTCAGTTGATGAATCAGTATTCCTCCATGTTGAACACCACTTGGAGGAAGCACTGAGGATGCAGAATATATTCTGGGTGGGGGATTTCAATAACCATCACCAAGAATGGCTTGGTAGTTGCACTGCTGACTGAGCTTGTCATGTCCTAAAGGACATAGCTGCCAGGTGGGATGGAACCAGTAAGAGGAAAAAACCTACTTGATCTCATCCTCACCAACCTGCCTGCCGCAGATGCATCTGTCCATGACAGCATCATTAGGAGTGACCACCGCACGGTCCTTGTGGAGACAAAGTCCCATCTGTACTTTGAGGATCTCCTCCATCACGTTGTGTGCTACTGACACCATGCTAAATTAGATCAGGTTCAAACAGATCAAGCAACTCAAGACAGGGCAGCCATGAGGTGTTGTGGATCAATAGCAGCAGCAGAATTGTACACAATCACAATCCATAACCTCATGGCCCAGTATATCCCCCACTACCATCAAGCCATGGGATCAACCCTGGTTGACTGAAGAATGCAGGAAGACATGCCAGGAGCAGCACCCGGCATACCTAAAAATGAGGTGTAAACCTGGCGAAGCGACAACGCAGGACTACTTGTGTACTAAACAGCATTAGCTGCAAGTGATAGACAGAACTAAGTGATCCCATAACGAACGGATCAGGTCTAAACTCTGCAGTCCTGCCACATCTGGCAGTGAATGGTGGTGGACAATTAAACAACTCACTGCAGGAAGAGTTTCTACAAATATCCCTATTCTCAATGATGGGCAAAACAAAGGCTGAGGCATTTACTATGATCTCCAGCCAGAAGCACCAAGTGGATGATCCATCTCAACCTCCTCCAAAGGATACCACAAAAATTATGGGTCCTGACAATATTCCACCAATAGTACTAAAGATTTGTGCTCCAGAACTTACTATCCCCTAATATCAACATCCCTCAACCATGTGTCTACTATCTTGTCCTTCTAGATAGTTGGGGTTGTGGATTTGGAAGGTGCTGTCTAAGGAGCCTTAGTGAGTTCCTGCCTTGCATTTTGTAGATTGAACACACTGCTGCTACTGTGGATCGGTGATGGAGGGAATGAATGTTTGTGAATGGAGTGCCAATCAAGTGGGCTGGATTGTGCTGGGTAGTGTCAAGCTTCTTGAGTGTGGTTGGAGCCTCATTTATCCAGGCAAGTCTGGACTTATGCCTTGTAGATGGTAGACAGGCTTTGGGGAGTCAGGGGTGAGTTACTCGCTGTAAGATTCTTAGCCTCTGACCTGCTCCTGTAGCCACAGTATTTATATGGCTGGTCCAGTTCAGTTTCTGCTCAATGGTAACCCCCAGGATGTTAACAGTGGGGGATTCAGTGATGGTAACGCCATTAAATCTCAAGGCATGATGGTTAGATTCTCTCTTGTTGGGGATCATCATTGCCTGACACTTGTGTGACACAAATGTTACTTGTCACTTGTCAGCCCAAGCCTGGATATTGTTCATGTCTTACCGAATTTAGACATGGACTACTTCAGTATCTGAGGAGCCGCGAATGGTGCTGAACATTGTGCAGTCATTAGCGAAAACATCCCCATTTCTGATCTTATGATGGTAGGAAGGTTATTGATGAAGCAGCTGAAGATGGTTGGGCCTAGGACACTCCCCTGACTAACTCCTCAGACCACAGAGATTGCAGGACAGAAGTTACAGGTCAGAATAAGTAGATCAAAAATGGTGCAGGTCAGGGAGGGCAATAGTTGAGCTGGAGAAAGTTGACAAATCAGATGAATGGTTTGAGAGGGGAAGGTTATGGAAAGGGAATGCTGAGAAGGAGTGGATTTGAATGGGGAGGTTTGACAATGGGGACGGGATTTTCCAGCCGCGCTTGCCCCAAAACTGGAAAATCCCACCCAAGGTCAACGGACCTTCGCTACGATTCCCGCGGAGGGTGGGATGGGAAAATTCCCCCCTGGGTGTTTGATATGTTGAAGAATTGAAGTAAAATCGATTTTTAGTATGACAGGGTGATCCCTGCGGTGGGTGGAGCTGGAAAATCTCGCTCATTAACTCTTGTTTTTCTCTCTCCACAGACTCTGCCTCACCTGCTATTTCCAGAATTTTCTGTTTTTATTTGAAATGCCAACTCTCTCACCTTTGTTCTTCACGACACATCTGTAACTACTAATTTACTCGACCACACCCTCTCCTCTACCTTTGATGCCCTGTTCCGAGCAACATGATTAGTCTTTCTCACCCTCTCTGTTCTCTCTGATATGGCCCTCATGTCCTCTCCCTTACTTTCCAGGGATGCAGACTTGAAAAGATATGACAAACTGTTGGTTTAGCCATTTGCTGCCGATCTGGCTGGACCACATTAAGTGCTATCAAGTCTTGAGTCTTGTTTGCTAAAATTGGCATCTACTCATCCTGGAAAGCAAGTCTAACCACTGGCTCCAAAAGAGAAAATGCTGGGAAATCTCAGCAGGTCTGGCAGCATCTGTAAGGAGAGAAAAGAGCTGACGTTTCGAGTCCAGATGCCCCTTTGTCAAAGCTGAAGATTTGCTTTGACTGCTCCCCACAGATGTTAGGCCCAATTTATATATCACCTGATGAAGGAGCGAAACTCCGAAAGCTCGTGCTGCCAAATAAACCTGTTGGATCTTAACCTGGTGTTGTGAGACTTCTTACTGTGCTTACCCCAGCCCAACGCCGGCATCTCCACATCATCCCCACGAGATGCTGTCAGACCTGCTGAGACTTCCAGCATTTTCTGTTTTTGTGTTAAATTTCTCACTGTTGTTTTCAAATCTCTCCATGGCCTCACCATTCCCAACCTCTGTAACTTCCTCCCTAATTTTAATTGCTGCAACATTGGTGGCCGTGACTTCAACACCTAGACTCTAAGCTCTGGAATTCCCTCCCCAAACCTCTCAAGCTCTCTACCTTTCTTTCCTTTTTTAAGACGTTCCTTAAAATTTATTTCTTTGACAAAATCTTTGACCAACTGCCCAGCATTGCCTTGCAGTATCCAATTTTGCCTCACCACTCTCTTATGAAATGCCTTGGGACATTTTATTACATTAATGGCACTATATAAATACAAGATGTTGTTGTATACAAATACCCCAGATTCTGAGCAGTGCATAAATGACCACTATAGTCCCCAAGATGCGCAAGTACCAATGTTTCCCTTAAGATCTTAAGAAATAGGAGCAGGAGAAGGTTATTCGGCCCATTAGGCCTGCCCCACCATGCAATAAGACCATTGTTGATCTGATTGTGAGCTTAACGCCCCCTTCCTGCCCGTTGCCCATAACCCTTGACTCCATTGTAGATTAAAAATCTGTCCAGCTCAGCCTACTGTTCTCTGGAGAACAGAATTCCAAAGATTAATGACCCTCTGGGAGAAGAAATTCCTTTTCATCCTTGTTTTAAATGGGAGACACCTTGCATTTAATCTTGCGTTCCTTAGTTCTAGATTTCTCCCACCAGGAACATCATCCTCCCAGCATCTACCCTGCAAAACCCCCTTAGAATATGAAATGTTTCACCAGGATTACCTCACGTTCCCCCAAACTCCAATGAGTATAGACCCAGTCTGCTCAACCTTTCCTCATAAGATGACCCCTTCAACTATGGTTTAGCAGTAGAACTTCCACACCTCCAAACAGTGTCTAAACAACAGATCCCTTTGAATGAACAATGTGTAAATGCCCTAGAGCTGCACAGTTTAAGCTGTATGTAAATTGCCAGACATACATCTGGCCCACGGATGCCTTTAGTGTGGCCCAGAGCTGCCACAGAGAATTCTAAGGGAAGTACATTAAGATAAATTGGAGTTGGCAAATGATCAGAGGGATGCTTTTTGTGGAAGGTGTATGGGGCAAAGGAGGGAAGCACATGTGGAGGAGAAGTGAGGGCAGCAAAGGTAAGTGTAGATGCAAGATTACTTGATTTGCTTTTTTGGTTTTGCATTGTAATCTCAAAACGTCAACTTATTTTACACAGATTTTAACACCCTTCATGCAAAGTCACATCACTCCAATATATTTTTCTTGGGCATCACTGGCTGGGCCAGCACTTATTGCCCTTGTACTGGGTGGCTCGCAAAGCCATTTTGGAGGGCATTTAAGAGTCAACCACATTGTTGTGTGTCTGGAGTCACGTAAGAGGCGAGACTAGGTAAGGACAGAATTTAGTTGGGCCAGGAATATCTACTCCACAGCCCTGCATGGATACAAGGTTAAATTCATAGAAATCATAGAAACCCTACAGTACAGAAAGAGGCCATTCGGCCCATCGAGTCTGCACCGACCACAATCCCACCCAGGCCCTACCCCCATATCCCTACATATTTTACCCACTGATCCCTCTAATCTACGCATCCCAGGACACTAAGGGGCAATTTTAGCATGGCCAATCAACCTAACCCGCACATCTTTGGACTGTGGGAGGAAACCGGAGCACCCGGAGGAAACCCACGCAGACACGAGGAGAATGTGCAAACTCCACACAGACAGTGACCCAAGCCAGGAATCGAACCCAGGTCCCTGGAGCTGTGAAGCAGCAGTGCTAACCACTGTGCTACCGTGTGTTTTACGTTGCCATGGGAAGAGGGCAGAGGAAGCCATTTTTGAGATCAGGTTACAGGCTTCCCTACAATCAATCAATTTCACTGTCAGATAGCAGCAGTTTTGTGTGGCCAGCAGAGAGAAAAGGCTGCTTGACTTTGCAAGCTACCAAAGCCAGGTGTAGAAGGGAAATTATCTTTAGTTGAAAAAACAGATCCTGCAGTCTTCTACCGTTTCCGGGAGATTTTGCTTGGTGTTGTGGGAAAAATCCACCAGTAGTCAGACTTCGAGATTCAGAAAATACGATTTATTAAACGGAGCTCCGTGGAGAAAAGCGCTATGTTCACAGAACACTTTTTCTCAATTGTATACCGGGAGCGGTTCAATTTTATACCCTTTACAAAATGGGTAGACCGGTGATTCGAAGATTATCACATTTACAAGTATTTAACATTTCATGAATGGGTACATTTCCCCATATTTACAAGAATACAAACAGGTATAGACATTTAGCATTTTATGAATGGGTCTATCAATGGCTAGTTTCGTCTTGTGCGGGTGCTAATCGGTTCCCTCGCATTCATATTTCCCGCCTTCCTCTAGCATTAATCTAAGCTCTTTGTTTAGGGGTTTCCTTATCTTAAAGATGTTTCGACCCTTGGCTTTGGCTTTGGCTTCCTGAGGTGTTTGTTTGCTATGAGTCACTGTCTGTACTTTGTAAGTGGTTTGTCTGTCAGGATTCTGGCTTGACGTTATTTCTGAAAAGCGGGAGCCTGTGGCTGTTTTTCTGGCTTCTTTCCCAGTTAACCCTGTGTGTGCCAGGCAGCCATTTCAGAGTGTGCTTTCTTGTGCTGCCATTTTAAAGTGTGCCCCCCTTGTATTTTCCCCTTACAGTCCCTCCTGTTGGTCGGATTCTAGCTTGGACAATCCTCAGACCACCAATCATACATTCACATATACAGGTTCTTTTTCTTCTCTTCTTCTTTGCTTCTTTTGATGTCTTTATTTCTTCCAGTATCTTCATTTCTTCTGACGTCTTCGGGGATCTTCATTAGGGGTTCTTCTTCGATGTACACACTGGCTCCTGGCACAATTCTTGTCAACATTATTTTAAAACAGGCTTTAAGGCATCCCACAGTCAGACAACAGACAAGTATAATGACAATGAGTATAATCAACCCATGTAACAGGTACGATTCCCAGGATTCTCCCACCAGCCAAGCCAGCCAACTACCTCCTCTTGTGGGTCCCTGTCTAAAGTTATCGAGTTGCGTCCTGATGTCATTGATGACTTGTGTAATATTGTAAGACTCATCTGTGACATGGGTTATGCATTTGTCGCCTATGATGGCACATACTCCCCCTTGTTGTGCTAACTGGTAGTCCACTGCGTATCGTGTCTGCTGCGCATACAATCTTAACTCAGCCATTTCTTGGTTGACAGCCTCCAATGCTTTTGAAGTGCTGTTTCCCAGGATTGTTAGCCCACAAACAATATGGTTTCTATTCTTAGCTCCAATTACCCCGGCTGACCCTCCTAGAGATAAAGTTCCGAGGAACCCATACCCCAGTGAGGATCCCAATGTATTCGGGGTTTCCCAGTTAGCGCAGAATTCCCTGCTAATAGCCCGGGTCACTATTCTCCTCCTAATGTACCCCTTCTGAGGGCATGGAACAGTCAGTGGCCCGATTGTTCCTACCGCAAAACGGTTTGGGAGGTTTGGGGTTTCTGTCATGTAGGTACCATTGAAGAGGAATACATACCCCTTCTTAGCCCGGTAACATTTAGTGTCCCGATTGTGAGTTTGCTCATACTGCCAATTGTTCAGTTCACTTAGCTTCCCGTTTGATCCCACCACCTGGTAAGTATCAAAGGGGTATGTCCATTTGGCTGAGCTTACGTGAGTCCCATTACATTGCCCGCAAATAAGCTGTCTTCCCGCGGTTATATTTAAACATTTTCGTTCGTCACAAATACAAATAATCCGTCCCTTGTTGATCCGACAATGTTGACGGACACACTGTGTCTGTACACAAGAATCATTCTTAGGGACTAAGGCATAGGCACATCCCCATCCCTGCCCCGTGAAACAAAGCGGATAGCTTGCAGTGTCTGGGCAAGCTTTTCCTCCCTCCTGTTGGGACCCCTTGCATGTAGGATTTGTGGGGTTTACAAGTCCCACACATCTCCCCTGTAAACCTCTTTTATATTTGCCAATTTGTCCCTTACAGGGTGTCTCTGATGTATCTTCAGTATATAAGTCATGAGGGGTCCACCCAGGGGTGGCTACAAATAGGGCTTCTACAGATTGTGTTAATGGGTAACATACAGTTCGATTCCCATGTAAATGTATGTGGGCTTTGTAAAACAAGTTGTCTTCTAGCCCAGTCAGATTTACGGTTACCACAACACAAAATAATACAATTACATACGCGATTACATACATTTTCGCAACAGTTGTAACTTAATATTACACTTTTAATCTTTTACAGTTTATTTCGTTTATTAACCCGCACACGCCGGCTCTTGCTTGCAGTCTTTGCCTGTGTCGAGGAAAGCAGTTCTGTTAGTTCATCAATTTAGCTTACTTATCTCCTTTGTATAATTTCAGCTGTGTCCAGTGCTTCCAGACACCTTTCCCTCTTATGTCTATACAGGCACAGGTGTCCCCACTAATTATAATTTCATGTGGCCCATTCCACTTTGGTGCAAACCCTGGTTTGTCGGGTAGTGTTTTCACTAGGACGCGACTTCCCACTGTTGGGACGTCAGGGAGCGTTTCCAGCTCTCTCTCTGCGTCTTTTATTTCCTGATTATCTTTTACCAATTTGCGCATCCCTTTTAGCTGGGTGCTCAGGTCCAGAACGTATCTCTTGATTTTATCTTTTAGTGGACCGACATCGGTCCCACCTGTTATGATGCTTTCTGGTAACTGCATCGCCCGTCCTGTCATTAGTTCATAAGGGGTTAATCCGGTGGTCCGGTTCGTGGTCGCCCTTAATTTCATTAGTATGGTGGGCAATACCTCTGTCCACCTTCTTCCTGATGTCTGCATGGCCTTAGCAAGTGCATTTTTTAGTGTTCTGTTCATACGTTCTACCATTCCAGAGCTCTGCGGGTGGTAGGGGATGTGAAATTTTTGTTTTATCCCCATTAATTGGCACACTGTTTTTATTACCTTTCCAGTGAAGTGCGTTCCCTGGTCCGAATCAATTTGTAGGGGTACCCCCCATCTTGGGATTACCTCTTCTGCCAATATTCTGGCCACTGTGGTGGCCGTGCAGTTTGAAGTTGGGAATGCTTCCACCCACCGGGTGAATTGGTCTATGATGACCAGACAGTAAGTTTTGCCATGGGACTGTGGCAGTGGTCCTGTAAAATCCAGTTGTAGATGTTCCCAGGGTCCCTTGGGTCTCGGCTGGTGTCCCATTTTAATTTTTATGGTTCTGCCAGGGTTGTGTTGCGCGCACGTCACGCATCGGTGACAGTGTCGGGCAATATCCTTTCCCATTCCCTTCCACCACCACTCCTTTCCGATATTAGTGATCATGGCCTCTCTACCCACATGTGAGAGTCCATGATGTAATCCCAATAGGGTGTTTTGTATGCACTCTGGTGCTATTACCTTATCTTCTCGTCTCCAAATGTTATCTGTCCCCTTGACTGCTCCCTGCGCTTCCCACTTCTCCTTTTCTTCCTTTGGGGTATCCTCATGTAAACCCTGAATGTCTACTTCGGCTTCTGTTGGTTCTATTGTTGCTATGGGTAATTCATCAATCGTTTCCTGCTCTAGGGCTATCTGTGCTGCCCTATCTGCGGTTTGGTTTCCTTTGAAATTTAGCCAGTCTGGGCTATCTCTTCCGGGCTCCTTCTGGTGCGCTTTAATTTTTATTACTGCGGCTTCTCTAGGTCTCTCGCTAGCTCTTAATAATGCCTCAATTCTCTGCTGGTGCTTGATAGGGGTTGCCCCTGTCGTTATGAACCCTCTCCTTCCCCAAGCTGTTATATAATCATGTATGACTCCGAAGGCATAGCGACTGTCTGAATAAGTGTTTACCGCTTTACCTTCGGACAACTCAAGTGCCTGGGTGAGTGCCACCAGTTCTGCCACTTGTGCAGACAAGCTTCCGTCAATTCTTCCTGACCTCACTGTTTCTAGCTTACTATTTACGACTGCCCATCCTGTTCGGGGTGATCCCTCCACATATTTACGTGACCCATCCACAAAGAGGGTCTCTTCCGCTGTTACCAGGGGCATGTCCTTTATCCTTCCTTCTCCTGCATCCACATCCCCACAATTGTGGGGTTCTCCTCCATCTAAGATTCCTTCTGCTGGGTTATTTCCCGTATCCCTTATTATTGTTACGGACTTACTGGGAGGTAAGAGGACAGCTTCCCATTTAGCCCTTCTCATGTTGGAGACTGACTTTAGTTTTCCTGTGTTTAACATTTCCACCAAGGTGTGTTTGGTGTGGAGGATTATGTTCCCTGTCATGATTACTGGTTCGCTAACATTTACAGCCCATGCGGCGCAATCCAAGGCGGCTATGCACCTTGGCAGTCCAGTGACTACCGGCCCCTCTGCGGTGGAATAATACCCTATGGGTCTCCTTCTGTCGCCATGGTCCTGTGTCACTATCGCGGAATAGAAACCTTCCTCATTATTACAATAAATGTGGAAGTCTTTGTTAAGATCGGGTAAGCCTAGTCCGGGGGCTGATATTAGTTCTGTTTTTAATTTAGTGTAAGCTTCTTCTTGCTCGGGTCCCCACTCTACGGGGTCTAAAGCTGGCTTCCCCCCTTTAACGAGTCTTTGTATGGGTTCTGCGAGTTTTGTGAACCCTGGGATGAAACTCCGACTGTAGTTGAATAGTTCTAGCACCTTTCTAACCCCTCTTATATTAACCGGCCGCGGCATCTGTTGTATTGCCTCTTTCCTGTCCGCCGGCATTTCTTTAAGTCCTTGGGATATAAGGTGCCCTAGGTATAGGACCTGGGACTTCCCGATCTGCGCCTTTTTGGGGCTGACTTTTAACCCTGCGGCTTTTAATTCGCTCAGTTCTAGGTATAGGGCTTCTTGATGTCCTGACTTGGACTCTGAAGCTATTAGGATGTCGTCTACATATTGTAAGGTCGTGTTACCCTCTGGCAGTTCTACCCTATTTAGGATGTCACTCATCACTCGATGGAATATAGCGGGGCTGTTGTGGAATCCCTGTGGTAAACGGGTCCAGGTGTACTGCTTGTCCCCTACTGTAAATGCAAATTTGTCTTGGGATTCAGGATCCAAGGGTAAGGACCAGAATCCATTAGCTATGTCCAGTACTGTAAATATTTTATGCTCCTGTGACAGTCCATTCAGGATTGTCGAAGGGCTTGCTACAATGGGGTGCAGTTTGGACGTGACTTTATTAAGTCCAGTGTAATCTATCGTGAGCCTATAGCACCAGTCAGGTTTACTCACTGGCCATGTTGGGGAGTTAGTGGTGCTCGTGGCTTCTCTCAGGATCCCTTTTTTCACTAACCCTTTCACAATCTCTACTACAGCTTTCTCTGCTTCTGGTTTAATTGGGTACTGCCTGTGTGGCTTATGCTCTGGTCCCGGTACCTTTATTGGGTCTGTTTTGGTTAACCCGGTATCTAACTTTGTCTCAGCCCATACTCCGGGAACGGAAGCACAAATGGCTCCGAACCCTCCTGTCTCTAACTCCCATTTTCTGGTGGTGACTGTGGCCACCTTAATGGTCTCGAGGTGGCTTGTGAGTTTCCCTATTTTAATTTTTCGACCGTCCTGTCTTGGCCAAATCAATTCTCCCTTCCCACAATCTATCAAGATCTCATATTCTTTCATTAAATCATTCCCCATTATGGTTCCCTCGTTATTTCTGCACACATAGAACTTCATTGGGATATATAGATTGTTTATTTCTACTAACGTGGTCTCGCTAAGGTAGGCGGGGGTTTTGTTCCCTCCTATCCCGGTCAGATAAATCATTTTATTCGTAGTGGGTAAGGGTAGGTCGGTAACGGATATGGATGCCCCTGTGTCCACTAGCATCTCGCATTGTCTGCCCCCTACCAGTGCTGACACATAAATCCTTCCCTCCTTTTTACCCTTGTGGACGGGGGCTGCAGACCGTCAATCTTGCTGACCCTGGGTGTCCTTTTGTTCCTGGGGTTCATCTGGGGACGTGGATTGGGCTGGGGGTCTCCCATGCTTATGCCAACATACGGCTTCCGTATGTCCGTGTCTTTTACAGTGGCTGCAATGCTTACCACTGTTCCTAGTTTTGCTCTTTCTCCGTGGAGTCCCGCAATCCCTCGCAAAGTGCCCCTGTCGTCCACAATTGTGGCAGATCAATCTGGGTTTTGTTTCACTCTCATTACTGTAGGCTGCTACCCTTTCTAACCTTGCTCTTGCCTGTGGTTTCTCTTCCGCTGGGACGCCGCCAGCCCACTCCACCAGCTCATCGTAATTTTGGGACATGGTCACTCCCATTTTTAGGATGATCTGGTGGGCACTAGAGAGTCCATCCTTAAAAGCTTGGATGAATGCTCGATCTCCTCGCCCTGGGTCCACTTGTCCTGAGCACTCTTGGTATATTCGGAACAATCGTTCCCCGTACTCAGAGGCTCCTTCCCCTTTAAGCTGCTTTGTGGTGGTGATTCTGCTCCAATTAGTGGGGGCATTCCCTAAGACCCTCTGAATTTCTTCCTTAAACTGTAAGAAGGGTGGTTGTTGGGTATCTATTTCTGCTGTTAGGGGGATTACATGTGTCCACCGTCCCCCACTATAATCCTGCGCTATAGGGGAAGCGGGTCCACCTACTACCTGTCTCCATTTATCCGCTGGACAGGCTGCCCTGACCAGTTGGTGTATGTCTCTTAGGTGTAATTGATGTCCTACCCAGATTGTGTCCAATTCCTCCCAGAATGTGGTGTTCGCGCTTCTGGTTTGTAATTTGCCCAGGGAAGCCATTATCTGCTGTCTTTCCCCTGGGGTAAAGGGTTTATAATTTGCCTTGGGTCGCGCTGCCGTCCCCCCTCTAGTTATGGGCGCTAAGTTATGTTCCAGCTGTTCCCACTCTCCTGAGGGTGCCGTTGGCCCTTGCTGGGTGGACTCATAAGAAGGTAGAGGATCAGTTTCTCCTCCCCCTTGCCTTTCTAAAACCTGATTTCGTTTTTCCAATTCCCTCACTTGGGATTCTAGTTCTCTAATTCTTTCTTTGTCCTCTCTCCATTTCCTTGTAGAGGCAATTGTTTGTTCAATTAGACCTGCTAACTGATGTGTTAACATTATTCCTATTTTCTTCATTCTGTTTCTTTTTACTTTATCTATCCACTTTCTCTGCTGCTCTAAGGTTTGAGAAGTATCCCAGCCATCCTTTTGCATTCTCTTTATTAACTCCTTCCTGTCTGTCATGTAGATTTCAATCAGGGAACCTGCAGATCCCCTTTTAACTTCACTATCTGCCATTTCGCAGATTTCACTAACCCCGGCCACGATTATTCTTTAGTAAAGTGTGCTAACTACCGTAGGGACTTCACTACCCCCGGCCACTATTACTACTCTTAGCAAAGTGTGCTAACTACCGTAGGGACTTCACTACCCCCGGCCACTATTACTACTCTTAGCAAAGTGTGCTAATTACCGTAGGGACTTCACTACCCCCGGCCACTATTACTACTCTTAGCAAAGTGTGCTAATTACCGTAGGGACTTCACTACCCCCGGCCACTATTACTACTCTTAGCAAAGTGTGCTAATTACCGTAGGGACTTCACTACCCCCGGCCACTATTACTACTCTTAGCAAAGTGTGCTAACTACCGTAGGGACTTCACTACCCCCGGCCACTATTGCTATTCTCACACCGTGTTTTATTGCCGTTACAGGGTTTTAAGTTATACTCACGGCTTCCACGATTACCACTTCGGCAATGTGCTTCTCCACCGGATTTCGGTTTAGGTCAGAGTTGATCAAACTCCTGTTCCGCCCCGCTTTTCACCACATTGACAGTACAGTTTCCAACTTTTCAATAACTTTCATGCAATCAGCTGGCACCTCTGCGTCTGTTCGCCACTACAGAGGGTGATGTTAAACCGACTTCTGCCCTTTTGTGCTTCACAATCCTTTAGTGCCCTTGGTGTCTCTCACTCACTTCAATTCCTGACCTTCACGTGGCAGATTTCTGCTCTTAATAGCCAGTCTAAGGCAGAGGTTTTGAGACAGGCACTACCTTGTCCTTTTGTTGATCAGCACAAATCACAGTAATTCTTATTCCTATCAGCAGTTAGTACTTATCACTATAACAAATATTATCACAAATAAACAGTACAAATGTTTCCCCCTTGTAAACCGTATTTCCTGATCCAGTCTGACTGTCACAGGTTCCGCGATCTCTACCCCGGTTGCGACCGTGGCCAATCGATCTCACCAGTAATAGGATCCTGCCGACTACGCCAATTGTTGTGGGAAAAATCCACCAGTAGTCAGACTTCGAGATTCAGAAAATACGATTTATTAAACGGAGCTCCGTGGAGAAAAGCGCTATGTTCATAGAACACTTTTTCTCAATTGTATACCGGGAGCGGTTCAATTTTATACCCTTTACAAAATGGGTAGACCGGTGATTCGAAGATTATCACATTTACAAGTATTTAACATTTCATGAATGGGTACATTTCCCCATATTTACAAGAATACAAACAGGTATAGACATTTAGCATTTTATGAATGGGTCTATCAATGGCTAGTTTCGTCTTGTGCGGGTGCTAATCGGTTCCCTCGCATTCATATTTCCCGCCTTCCTCTCGCATTAATCTAAGCTCTTTGTTTAGGGGTTTCCTTATCTTAAAGATGTTTCGACCCTTGGCTTTGGCTTCCTGAGGTGTTTGTTTGCTATGAGTCACTGTCTGTACTTTGTAAGTGGTTTGTCTGTCAGGATTCTGGCTTGACGTTATTTCTGAAAAGCGGGAGCCTGTGGCTGTTTTTCTGGCTTCTTTCCCAGTTAACCCTGTGTGTGCCAGGCAGCCATTTCAGAGTGTGCTTTCTTGTGCTGCCATTTTAAAGTGTGCCCCCCTTGTATTTTCCCCTTACACTTGGCATAGCCTGGGGGAAGAAGAATCATCAGAACAGGCTTTACTGCTGGTGCTGGATTTAAGAAACTATCTGAAAACTGAGGTAAGTGCCTGGAGACAGTCGCTTAAAGTTACTACTTGGCAAAATTAGGATACGGAAATCTATTGAAAGCTCGCAGCAACTGTGAACTGTTTATTGTGAGGACTGTAATTCGTGGAGCATGTGATAAGTGTGCTAAAAGGCTGAAGGTAGAATTTTCTGCAAGAAGAAAATAGTGTTTAGTCAGTAGTACTTTTCTGTCATTTGTTACTGTAAAAGTTTTAAAATGTGAAATCTTGTTAGTAACTGGAAGTTTGAACCTCTTTAAAAGTTATCTGTCTCTGTGGTGATCCTAACACAAGACATGGTGACTAAGACATGATGACCATGGTATAATGACCAGAACACAATGAAAAAGGAATTATGACTAGGATATGATGATCATATCACAAGATCATAGGACAGAGACTGAGGTTGACACACAGACTGATGAGAGATAAGCCAACACAGACTGAGGCAGACAGATTAATAGATGGACACAGACTGATCTAGAGATATACAGATACAGAGACACGCAAAGAGAAACAATTAAACCAGAAAGAGGGAGGGGAAACAGAGGGTAGAGCACTCAAAGGGCAGGGCCATGCAAATATCCATAGGTCAATCAAACTGAGAGTAAATCCATGATCATGAACATGGGCTGAATCAGCATGCAGAGATCTTGCGTCATAGGCTGGGGCCCAGAGCAAACAGAAATCTCCTCTGTGCCAATCTCAGCTTTTCACTGAATAAACCATTGTCTCGCTCAACAAGAAACAGGACCATTATTCGAAGCCTGGACTTTCATCTCTGACCTTTTCTGCAGAACCAGCTGTTGGGATTCTAGTAGTAATTGCTCCTTGCTTCCTCTGTGTTTCTGCCACTGCCTGCCCACGGTCTGGGCCCATCATCAATGAGCTGCTATTCTCCAAAGTTTCCATAAAATGCACAGCAGCAGCATATTCAATCCTTAACCCTCCAAGTATACAACAGCATCCCACAGTGTGCACTGAATCAAGGAACACTCCGACATTCCCACAAACAGCTATTGGAATGTCAAAGATGGGATGCTGACTAGTTAAATCAATGGTCACTGGTTAAGTAGTTATTGGCTAAATCAATGGACCCAGGCTGGATGAATAGTCACCAGCTGGATCAATGGTACCTGATTAAACTAATGGTTAGACAATAGTTACATGTTGAACAGTGGTTGACTACGAGCTGTTTCATTGTTGCCTGGATGGTTCATTGATCCCTTCGTAGGGTGCATGGTTCCTAGTTAGATCAATGGTTACTGATTAGATGGAATAGTAATTGTTGATATACAATCACTGGTTACTGGTTAGATCAATGGTTACTAGTTAGATCAATGGTTACTAGTTAGATGGAATAGTAATTATTGATATACAATCACTGGTTTGACAGATGGTTACTGTTTGGATCATTGAACACTGATTTGATGGGAAAGTCACTGATTGGATGAAACAGAGTAAAGCTGTGGATTATTCGCATTTTGTGTAGCCTTCTGACATGGAACACAAGCAGCTAATACCCTCAAGATTTGGGAAGGGTCTTCTTTCTGAAGAGTGAAGATAAAACTTAAATATGTGTAGAATAATTTTAAATAGTTGTTTGGTAGTACAAAACTTGAATATTGCTGCAAAAATACATTTTGTCGAAGCTTTTTGTCTTGCAGTCATCAGGACAATTACAAGATTACCAATGTGAAGGGAAACAATAACTTTGTACTGTATGAGAAGTGAGTGTTGATTGGTTGGCAAGTGGATTCTGATTGGTAAAGGCCTTGCCACGGAGAAATGTATACTTTTTAGAATAATTTCATTTGAATTCCATAACCTTGTAGGGTTTTTCATGATAGCCCAATGCTGCTTTAAGATCTGTTTGAAATCAGTTTGTCCATGAGTTTGACAGATGAGGTAGTGGAGGAGCTGAGAATTGAGGCAAGCTTGATTTTCACATTGTTGCGAAATATCTCAGATACCTGATGGGCCAGGTGGGACACGAAGCTGCTCATAATTCTCAGGGAAAGAACCCTCGAACCACCAATCTTTGTAATACTCCCACTTCAAATTACTCGAATAAATAAGTTTCATGCTCTGGGAGCAGTCTGTGAGACACCCTCGCAACAAAATCTGGGAGAGGCTGAAAATTGTCGCCCTTTATTTTGTCTGTCTGAATTGGATATCAAGTTCATCTCAAAGGGCAATATGTTAATGAGCTGTCCCTGTGCCAGACCAGACTAGATGCTTAGCTGATTATGTCATTGGCACTAAGGCAAGATAAGTAATAAAGTCTGAGTAGCCCTGATTAAATATGCAGTCCTATGCGCTGTGCTTACGGATTAGGAACAGCGCCTATTTCACCAGTGAATACCATTGTTTGAGGCTAAGCCTCAAAGTTACACTTGAACAAAGTGGGCATCATATCGCTATGGCCATCGTGTCCCTGCAAGCACTTGCGGGTGTTATGTTACAGCAGTCACTGTATTTCTGCGGTTACTATATCATTGTCCTAGAGTCTTGCAACACAAAAGGAAACCATTTGGCCTGTTGAGGGCATTTCGGATCTCAGTAGAGCAACCCAATCAGTCTCATTATCTTGCTCTAACTCTTAGCCCTGTAAGTTTATTTTCCTCAAGTGCCCATTCCTTTTGAAAACCATTCATCTTCTTTTCTCTCACCATTCCTTTGGCAACAAGTTCCAGGTCAACACCACTCGTTGCGTAAAAAAATCTTCCTCACGTCTGTGCCTCTTGCCCAAAACCTTAAGTCTGTGTCCCATCGTCCTTGTACCATCAGCTAATGGGAACAGTTTTCCTTTCTCAGTGCTATCTAAACCTATTATAATCTCGTACATCTCTATAAAATTGCTCCTCAAACTCCCTTGCTCCAAGAAAAGCAACCCCAGCTTCTCCAATATTTCTCTGTATTAAATTCCATCTGCTATTTGTTTGTCCATTATGTCAGCCTATCAATGTTCTACAGTAGACTACTGGTATTATCCTCACAGTCTGCCATACCTTCAAGTTTGGTATCATTGCCAAATTTTGAATTTTTACTCTGTATTCCGATATTCAAGTAATTTATATATTAAAGGAGCAGTGATTTTTGCACTGACCCTTGAGGAACACCACTGTCTACCATCCTCCAGTCTGAAAAACAACCATTTATCATGAATCGCTGTTTTCTGTCCTTAAGTCCATTTTTTATCCAAGCTGACAACGACCCTCGTTTTCAAGGAGCCTCCGTTTTGCTAATTAGCTTCTAGTGTGGCCTTTTGTTAAAGTCTTCCTTAACATCCATGTTGACAGCATCCACCACATTCTCTTCATCAACCTTCTCCGATACTTCATCAAAAAATCAATTAGATTAGTCATGCACAGTCTGCCTTTTACAAATCCATTCATTGCTGGCCTTAATTAACTCAAACTTCTGCAAGTGATTGCTTATTTCCCTGATTATTGTTTCCAAAACCTTACCTTACCACTGAAGTTAAACTGACTGGAGTGAAGTTGCTAAGAATGTCATTGCACCCTTTCTCGAATGGGGGTGTTACATTTGCCACTCTCCGATCCTCCAGCACTTCCCCTTTACCTGGGGAAGAATGGAAGATTATGTCAAGCTCTGTTGCTATCTCCACTCCCTCTTCCTTTAGCACCTGGGATGCAAGCCAACTGGAGTGAGAAACTTATCCTATGTAAACTTAACTAGCCTTTCCAGTGCATCCTGTCCACCAATTTTCACCTCACACATTACCTCTCCCACCTTTGCTTCTATCAATATTTTGTCAGCACCCTCTTCCTTAGTGAACATTGATACAAAATACTGATTAAGCATTCAAGCCTTGCCCTGGGCCTCTGACCATCTCATTCTCTGTATTCCTAACAGGTCCCATCTCACCTCTTGCTACACTTATATTTACATATCAGTAGGAATCTTTTTAGATCCCTTTTATTTACCTGTTATTCTATTCTCATATTCTCTTTTTGCCAGCAGTATTTTCCCATTTCTCCTCCCCAAAGACTTCCTATTACAGTTCAAGTCCAGGTCCGGTATTTTCTGTTAATATTGGTTCTATTTCATTCTTCCTCGATGCCCCTTCGTCCCATTGAAGTTAGCCCTTCTCCAACTTAGCAGTTCTACTTAAGATCGATCTTTGCTTTTGTCCATTGCTAACCTAAACCTTATAATGCAATGATCAATCGTATCCAAGTGTTTCCCCACAGGCACTGTTCCATTTGACCCAGTTCATTAGCAGCACTAAATTCAGCGATGTCTCGTTCCTAGTTGGACCAAGAGCAGACCAGCTAAGGAAATTCTCCTGAACACATTTCAGAAATTCCTCCCCGTCCTTCCTCTTTACTCTAACATTATCCCAACTGATATTTGAGTAATCTAAACCTTCCCCGTATCACCACTCTATCACTACTTTATAATTCTTGCACAACTCGCTGATTTCCCTGTTCCTCTTATCTCTCTCTCTCTCACTATTTGAAGGCCAATAGAAAACTCCCAGTAGAACATAGAACAGTACAGCACAGAACAGGCCCTTTGGCCCACGATGTTGTGCCGAGCTAGGATGATCATGAACTGGCTTTTCCTCCTACAACGTTTTCCCTGAACAGTACTGCCATCCCCACCTCCATAGCTTCCATCCCTTTCTTTTCTGAATACTTTGTAACTTGAATAATAAGCACCTGGCCCTCACCATTTTTAAGGTGTATTCCTGTTATTGCCAGAACATCATATTCCCACACTGTTATTTACATTTGTTACTCACCAATCTTATTTACCACACTTTGTATGTTTATATACCTGCATTGTAATCCTGTCTGTGTTCCCCATAGTGCTTCTTAGTGCTCTCATACCTAATATATTACCACTTCCTTCTCCAGTACTATCCAATACTATCATTTTTTTATGCACCTTATTATTGTTTTTTTATATATTTAGGCTGGTGCCCACCACCTCCTGTCAATTTAGTTTAAACCCTCCCCAACAACACTGGCAAACATTCCCACAAGGACATTGGTCCCAGTCCCGCTGGGTTGCAACCATCCCATTCAAGTAGGTGCCTCGTTCTCCAAAACCCAAGGTCATAGCTTTTAGGATGATGGGGTTTCTCTTTCCACACCCCACCCCTCCTCATGGCAGCAAACATATTCCCTCCAATACTGGCCGACCCACACCCATTAAACGAGAGTTAATTAATTAACTGGAGATGGGATTTTTGCCCCCCCCCCGCAAGTTGGGAGGAAATCCCACCTCAGAGAGCTGATTGGTCAGCGGCTCTCTAGTTCCAACAGTGCCAGAAGCTGCAGTGGTTAGGATTGGAACTGCAAGCAGTCCCCAGAGTCTAAGGCCAGGATTTTCTGCACCCTCCCCACCCCCCCTCACCCCCAATGGCAACAGGTAGCCATTGGCCACAGGCGGGATCTTCTGGCTCCACCAAAGTCAACAACATTTTGCATGGCTCATCCGCTCCACCGCTGGGGAACCCGCTGCTGGGAGTTGACTTCAGCAGGACTGGAAGAGTCCCAGGTCACCAGGATTGGATGGGATGTATCGGAGGATCCGCAGTGCAGTAAAGATGAAAATTGTGAAGCTACTGACCATAATCTTCCAATTGTCCTAGATACAGGGATGGTGCCATAGGACTGGTGAATTGCAAATGTTGCAACCTTATTCAAAATGGAGTGTAAAGATAAACCCATCAACAACAAGCCTGTCAGTTTAACCTCCCTATTGGGAAAACTTGTAGAGATGATAATGCAGGAGAAAAGTGGCAGCCACTTGAACTAATAACTAAGGGAAACCAGCACAGATTTGTTAAAGGCAAGTCATGATCAACTTACTTGATAGAGTTTTTTGAAGGGGTAACAGAGAAGGTTGATGAGGGTAAATAATATGGTAATGTGGTGTATATGAAAATGCCAATTTGCAGCAAAGTTGAAGCCCATGCAATAAAAGGGGAAACATTAACATGGATATGAAGTTAGTTGAGTGACAGGAAACAGAATAGTGGTGAATAGTTGATTTTTCGGTCTGCAGGAAGGTATATAGTAAGCATTCCTCAAGGGTAGGTATGAGGCCCACTGCTTTTCTTGATCTATAGTAATAACCTATAATTGGGAGAGGTGGGAATACAGAGGTGGATAAAAGGAGGGCAGAGAGAGAAAGAGCGAGAAGTCACTACGAGACTAGTGGGAGGTCTCTAAAGAAAATCAAAGTATGAAATCACAGAAAATCAGGATTTGTGGGTGAATATTTATCTCTTTTTATCAAAACTCTGTTACTTGTTTCAAATAGGAGCTGGTAAATTAAGAATTATATTGGATTACTATAGCAGTCAGTGAATTTTTTAATAGTAATACTGTTTATTAGCCGCAGTAAAGTTGATTGGTAGGAATAGAGTGCTTTGTGGATAGCACATGTATAGATGTTGCAGCCCTGCAGAATGTGTGCAGGGAGAGAGGGAAATGGTGACCACAGACAGGCACAAAAAAGCAGCAGCTGGTGCAGGAGTCCTTTGAGTACACCCCACTCTCCAGCCAGTACGCAGTTCTGAATACTGGTGACAGAGATGGTTTGTCTGGGGAGTGCAGCCAGAGCTAAGTCCCTGGCACCGCAGCTGCCTCAGCTGAAGAGAAGACTGAAAGAGCAATAGCGATGGGAGATTCGATAATTAAGGGAAAGGTAGGCATTTCTGTGGACACTGACGTGAATCCAGGATGGTGTGCTGCCTCCCTGGTGCTAGGGTCAAGGATGTCACTGAATGGCTGCAGAGTACACTGAGGCCGGCGAGGTGAACAGCCAGAAGTCGTGCCTGTGGTGAACCATAGATGGTTACCACTATGGGTACCTGTACATATGTTACTCTTGTTGCTGTTGGGGTTAGGGTTGGGGTGTTCCACCTGTTAGCATTGTTCTGTGGTACACTCCGTTTGGCTCCGCCTTCTTACAGGGGTATAAAGGTCACTGCTACTTCCTAGTAGCCCTTAGTCTGGGATTGTATTGTTAAGCAGTGTACTCTATTCTTGTTGTGAATAAAAGCCTTTATTCCCGGGTACGACCTTGTCTCCCGTGTGAATCAATTGTGCATTAGTGCCTCTCATTGGTACGAACGGTTTAGGCAGATAAAGGGATGTGGTCCTGCAGTCAGAATGTCTGGAGCTAGGTAGGCAATTAGCAAGGCAGGACCTTAAGAGCAGTAATTTCCAGACTGCTCCCAACATTACACGCATTACATTTTCTCCAGGGGAGGTGGTGTCCTTGTGGTATTGTTGCTAGACTATTAATCCTGAAACTCAGTTAATGTTCTGGGGACCCGGGTTCGAATCCCGCCCTGGCCGATGATGGAATTTGAATTCAATAAAATATATCTGGAATTAAGAATGGCCATGAAACCATTGTCGATTGTCAGAAAAAACCCATCTGGTTCACTAATGTCCTTTAGGGAAGGAAATCTGCCGTCCTTACCCGGTCTGGCCTACATGTGACTCCAGAGCCACAGCAATGTGGTTGACTCTCAACTGCCCTCCAAGGGCAGTTAGGGATTGGCAATAAATGCTGGCCGGCCACACCCATGTCCCACGCATTAATTAAAAAAAAAAAATTAGGAAGATAAAACAGATGAATGCTTGGCTGGAAAGATGGCGCAGGAGAGAGGAGGAGTTTAGATTTTTGGGACATTGGGATCAGTTCTAGGGAAGATGGGATCTGTACAGCCTGAAGGGTTGGACTAGAATCGGGACTGAGTTCCTTGTGGGTGATTTGCTAGTGCTATTGGGAAGCTAACTTGGCAGTGTTATGAGGGTAGTGTGAGACTTGTTATGAGATATGTGAGACTTCTTACTGTGCTTACCCCAGTCCAACGCCGGCATCTCCACATCAGTGTTATGAGAACCAGGCGGAAATATCAGAGAGGAATACCAAGGTGCACAACATACTGAGAGAAATAGCACAACAGTGGGAATAATAAATTATTAGGGAGGGAGAAAGCAATAAAATTTAAATCAGAGTTACTGTGTATGTAAGTGAATGCATGGAGTGTGGCAAATAGTAGGCCATTTAGGACTGAGATGAGGAGAAATTTTTTCACTCAGAGTGTAGTAAATCTTTGGAATTCTGCACTCTCAAGAGCTGTAGCTGAACAGTCCTTATATGTATCTATATATACACACATATTTATATATATCTACATTTAGATTTTGGGAACTAAGTTAATCAAGGGATGTGTGGCTAAGGAGAGAAATTTAAGATAAAAATTCAGCCATGGTTATTATTGAATGGCAGAACAGGATTGAGGGGCTGTTGACCTACTGCTCATGCTATTCCTTATTTTCTTATGTACCAAACAGCCCTGTAACACTGTTAGTAACTGTAATCTGTACCACCATCCCAATAACAGAGTGAAGTAAACTGCACCAAATGCACCTATAACACTGTTTATAGCTGGAACCTGCCATGTGGCTTGCAGTTGCAACTGGGAGAGCAAATAACCCACAACAGGTTGCTGTGGAACAACGTATCCAGAGTCCAGCATTGATACCATCCCTGAACAGCTCCGGGGTCTTGTTGTGTTACTTGCTACATGATCCAATAAATGAGATAATTGGATTGAGATGAATGGAATCTTTGAAGTTGTTTTTGCTGTTCTTTATGAACACATCTTACCCAGGCACACACCCTCCCCATCCGCCCACCCTATCCCTGTAACTCTATGGCTAATCCACCTCACCTACATATGTTTGGACATTGAGGGGCACAATACCACGGCCAATCCACCTAAATTGCACTTTTTTGGACTGTGGGGGGAAACTGGAGCACCCGGAGGGAACCCACACAGACACAGGGAGAACACTCTCTTTACAAACAAACAAGGGAACACTGTAAACATGACATCATGCAGCCAGCTGGAAATTCACAGAAAACGGAGGAACAGGAAGGGAATGGGTAAACAGGTGTCTAAATCTCCGACGTGTCCCTTTTACTTCCAAGCTTCCTCTGGAAGTTCTGAAGTTTCTTATCATCAGAGAGCAGCACAAAGAGCTTCCTGACCACCCGCCTCCGCTTTCAAAATCTGCACAGGTGTTTGAAACATCTGTAGCATTCGTCTGCTCAGCTCAAAGGCATGGAGGAGGCTGCAAGTCCAGAGAATGTCACTTCAGAATGAGTCAGGACAGTAAGACCAGGGAACACAGCAATCACGCCAGGCAAAGGACCATTTCAAACAGTTTGATTGGAAGAAATTCTTCATTCAATGATGAGAATATTTTAGAATAACCCATCAGGTGAGGGAAAACATGAAAATCTCAGGGAACATCAAAGCACAGCCGGTTGTGTTGTTGTGTGGACATCACTGGCAATGCCAATGTTTATTGCCCAGCCCTTCCCTTGGTGGTGAGCCAGCTTCTACCCCTTAGTGTCCCAAGATGTGTAGGGTAGGGGGATTAGTGGGGTAAATATGTGGGGTTACGTGGATAGGGTCTGAGTGGGATGCTCAGTCGGAGGGTCAGTGCCGACTCAATGGGCCTGTTTCTGCGCTGTAAGGATTCTATGATTTACATGAACCTGTATGGTGAAGGTACTCCCAAAGTTCTTTAGATTCTGACCCAGTGACAGTGAGGGAACAGTGATACACGTTCAGGTCACTATGAAGCGTGACTTTGAGAGGAACTTGGAGGTGGCAGCATTCCCATGCGCACTGCTGCCTTTATCTTCTTATGTGGTGGAGGTCATGGATTTGAGAGGTGCTGTTGACAACACTTGCCGAGTTGCTGCAGTTCATCAGCTGCTCGGCACTGGTTCATAGAAAGAAAATCATAGAAACCCTACAGTGCAGAAGGAGACCATTCGGCCCATTGAGTCTGCACTGACCAGAATCCCACTGGGTAATTCCACTACCCTATTCCCATAACCCCATGTATTTACCCTGCCAATCCCCCTGACACTAGGGTCAATTTAGCACGGCCAATCCACCTAACCCACACATCTTTAGACTGCGGGAGGAAACCGGAGCAGACACACAGACACGGGGAGAAAGTGCTAACTCCACACAGACAGTGATCCAAAGCTGGGAATCGAACCCGGGTCCCTGGCGATGTGAGGCAGCAGTGCTAACCACTGTGCCACCGTGCCACCCCTAATAATGTAGGGGGTGTGGGTGTTTAAGATGGTGAATTCTGATTGAGCAGAATGCTTTGTCTTTCATGATGTTGATCTTCTTCAGTGTTGATATAGCTGCACTCGTTCAGGGAAGTGAGGAGTATTTTATCACACTCCTGACTTGTGCCTTGTAGATGGTGAACAGGTTTTGTGAAATCAGGAAGTGAGTGACTTATCACAGAATTTCCAGTCTCTGACCCGTCCTTGTAATTACAATATTTATATAGCTCGTCCACTTCAGTTCCTATTCATAGAATCATGGAATCCCTACACTGTGGAAGGAGGCCATTCAGCCCACCGAGTCTTTACTGACTCAACATCTTACCCAGGCACACACCCTCCCCACCCTATCCCTGTAACTCTATGGCTAATCCACCTCACCTACACATGTTTGGACACTAAGGGGCAAAATACCACGGCCAATCCACCTAAGTTGCACTTTTTTGGACTGTGGGGGGAAACTGGAGCACCCGGAGGAAACCCACACAGACACAGGGAGAACATGCAAACTCCACACAGACAGTCGCCCAAGGCTGGAATTGAACCCGGGTTCCTGGCGCTGTGAGGCAGCAGTACTAACCACTGTGCCACCGTGCTGCCCCCACTGTACTACCATACCATCCCTAATCGATGACAACTCATCCAGCATGTTGATGGTGAGGGATTCTACAAAGGGACAAAGGGATTGAGAGGTGAGTTGGGTGCATTCTCATTAGAATTAATGTTATTTACCATAAGAGCATAAGTTTGATTTGATTTATTATTTTTGATTTAATTTATTATAGTCACGTATTAATATACAATGAAAGTATTGTTTCTTGCGCACGAAACAGACAAAGCATAATGTACATAGAGAAGAAAAGGAGAGGGTGCAGAATGTAGTGTCATAGCTAGGGTGTAGAGAAAGATCAGCTTAATGCGAGGTAGGTCCATTCAAAAGTCTGATGGCAGTAGGGAAGAAGCTGTTCTTGAGTCGGTTGGACGTGCCTTCAGACTTTTGTATTTTTCTTCCCAAAGGAAGAAGGTGGAAGAGAGAATGTCTGGGGTGCGTGAGGTCCTTAATTATGCTGGCTGCTTTGCCGAGGCAGTGGGAAGTGTAGACGGATGGAGTCAGTGGATGGGAGGCTGGTTTGTGTATTGGACTGGGCTACGTTCCCAATCCTTTGTCGTTTCTTGCGGTCTTGGGCAGAGCAGGAGCCATACCAAGCTGTGATACAACCAGAAAGAATGCTTTCTATGGTGCATCTGTAAAAGCTGATGAGAGTCATAGCAAACATGCCAACTTTCCTTAACCTCCTGAAGAAGTGGCGGCTTTGATGGGCTCTCTTAACTATAGCATCCGCAGGAGGGACCAGGGCAGTTGTTGGTGATCTGGACACCTAAAAACTTGAAGCTCTCGACCGTTTCCGCTTTGTCCCCATTGATGTAGACAGGGACATGTTCTCCTTCACGCTTCCTGAAGTCGATGACAATCTCCTTCGTTTTGCTGACATTGAGGGAGAGATTACTGTCGCTGCACCAGTTCACCAGATTCTCTATCTCATTCCTGTACTCTGTCTGTCATTGTTTGAGATCCGACCCACTATGGTGGTGTCATCAGCAAACTTGAAGATCGAGTTGGAGGGGAATTTGGCCACACAGTCGTTGGTATATAAGAGTATGGTAAGAGGCTTGAATGCTCCCTCCACCCACATTGTCTGTACATTTAAGACCTGGCTGGCTGTAGAGATTTGCATTCTAATTAGTATTCTGTAATTTGATTTCTGTGTCTGTGCCCTGTTTGAGAACAGATATCCACTCCATCTGACGAAGGAGCTGTGCTCCGAAAGCTTATGGTATTTGCTACCAAATAAACCTGTTGGACTTTAACCTGGTGTTGTGAGACTTCTTACTGTGCTTACCCCAGTCCAACGCCGGCATCTCCACATCGAGGCTGAGGACACAGCCTTGTGGGACTCCAGTGTTGAAGATGATCATGGATGTGTTGTTGCCTATCCTTACTGATTGCGGTCTTTGGGTTAGGAAGTTCAGGATCCAGTTGCAGAGAGAGAGGAGCTGAAGCCCAGGCCACGGAGATTGGAGATGAGTTTTGTAGGAATAATGGTGTTGAAGGCTGAGCTGTAGTCAGTAAATAGGAGCTCGATTAAAAATCTATCCATCTCAACCTTGGACATACTTAATGACCCAGATTCCACAGCCCTCTGCATTAATGAATACACAGATTCACTACCCTCTGAGTGAAGAAATTCCTCCTCATCTGTTTTAAATGAGGCAACCCCTTATTCTGAGATTATGCCCTCTGATCCTAGACTTTCCCACAAGAGGACACACCCTCTCAGCATCTACCCTGTCAAACCCCCTGAGAATCCTATATGTCTCAATAAAGTCACCTCTCATTCTTCTAAACTCCAATAAGTACAGGCCCAATCTACTTAACCTCTCCTCATCAGAAAGTCCCTTGATATCTGGGATCAACCTAGTGGACAGCCTCCAATGCCAGTATATCTTTCCTTAGATAAGAGGGCCAAAACTGTTCCCAGTATTCCAGGTGTAGTAACTAGTGCCTTGTATAGTTTTGCAAAATTTCCCTATTTTTATACTCCATTCCCATTGAAATAAAGGCCAACATTACACTTGTCTTCCCAATTATCTGTTGAAATTGCATGCTAGCTTTTTGTGATTTATGCACAAGGACTCCCAAATCCTTCCTAGCTCCATTTTTCTGCAGTCTTTCTCCATTTAAATAATATTTAGCTCCTTTATTCTTCCTACCAAAGTGCATCGCTTCACATTTTCTTATATTATATTCCATCTGCCAAGTTTTTGCCCACTCACTTAACCTGTCTATATCCCTCTGTGTTCCACGACTTGCCTTCCCACCGGACTGACCATTTATCAGCCCAAGCTTGAATGATGTCCTGAACTGCTTCATACGGACATGGGACTCCTTCATTTCTTTGAGGAATGACTGAAATCATTAGTGAACATTTCCATTTATGATGGAGGAAACCCAGATAAATGCGTAGTGGTCCATTTTGGCAGGTCAAATGGGATGAAGGAGTACAATATAAAGGGAAAGATTCTTAGTACTGTAGAGGATCAGAAGGACCTTGGGGTCCGGGTCCATAGGACTCTAAAATCGGCCCCGCAGGTGGAGGAGGTGGTTAAGAAGGCGTATGGTGTGCTGGCCTTTATCAATCGAGGGATTGAGTTTAGGAGTCTGGGGATAATGATGCAGCTATATAAGACCCTCGTCAGACCCCACTTGGAGTACTGTGCTCAGTTCTGGTCACCTCATTACAGGAAGGATGTGGAAATGATTGAAAGGGTGCAGAGGAGATTTACAAGGATGTTGCCTGGATTGAGTGGCATGCCTTATGAGGATAGGCTGAGGGAGCTCGGTCTTTTCTCCTTGGAGAGACGTAGGATGAGAGGAGACCTAATAGAGGTATATAAGATGTTGAGAGGCATAGATCGGGTGGACACTCAGAGGCTTTTTCCCAGGGCTGAAATGGCTGCTACGAGAGGACACAGGTTTAAGGTGCTGGGGGGTAGATACAGGGGAAATGTTAGGGGGAAGTTTTTCACACAGAGGGTGGTGGGCGAGTGGAATCGGCTGCCATCAGTGGTGGTGGAGGCGAACTCAATAGGGACTTTTAAGAGACTCCTGGATGAGTACATGGGACTTAATAGGATGGAGGGTTATAGGTAGGCCTAGAAGGTAGGGATATGTTCGGCACAACTTGTGGGGCCGAAGGGCCTGTTTGTGCTTAGTTTTTCTGTGTTTCTATGAAAGTCATTGGTGAAACAGCTGAAGATAGTTAGCCTAGGATTCTACCCTAAGGAGCTCATAGTGTTGCCCCGGGGCTGAGAAGATTGACTTCTCATGATAACCACCATCTTCCTCTGTGTGAGGTATAACTCCAAAAATTGAATTTTTCCCCATGATTTCCATTGACTAATTATACAAGAGCTCCTTGCTTCATACTTGGTCAGGTGGTGCCTTAATGGCAAGGGCAAGCATGTGAAAGTGTTACTGGACGTGTAATCCATAGGCCTGTATGAATGACAGCTGGAGGAATTTAAGTTAAATTAATTAAATAAATTTGGAATAATGATGAACATGCTCCCCCCCTTGATGGAAGGAACTCTCCTGTCCTCATCTGGTCTGGTCTACATATAATTCTAGATACACACAACAATACATTTGACTGTAAACTGCCATCTGAAATGGCCTAGCAAGCTATCATTGTATCAAACCCCTACAGAAAAGTGAAATAAGAATGAAACCAGACAGACCACTTGGCATCAACCTGGGCACCATTAACAACAAAAGCTCACCCTCCAAGTTCTCCTCACTAACATCTGGAGACTTGTGCCAAAATTGAGAGCACTGTCCCACAGACTAGTCAAGCAACAGCCTGATATATCATACTCATAGAATCATACCTTACAACCAATGTTCCAGATACCTCATCCCCATCCCTAGGTGTTCCTGCAGATCTGGTAACGCTACAGTGGAGAGGGAGTGATCCTGGGAGCCCTCAACATTGACTCTGGACCCCATGAAACCTCATGGCATCAAGTTGAACATGGGCAAGGAAACATCCTGCTGATTATTACCTGCCCCAGCCTGCAAAACCCACCCAAACTCCACTCCCTCAGCTGATTCATCAGCTCCTCCATGTTGAACACCACTTGAAAGGAACACTGAGGGTGGCAAGGGTACAGATGTACTCTGGTGGGGACTTTAATGTCCATCACCGAGAGTGGCTGGGTAGTATCACTAGTGTCCGAGCTAGCCGAGTGCTGAGGGGCGTTTCTACCAGATTGGGTCAGTGTGGGAAGTGGTCAGAAAACCAACAAGAGGGAGAAAGAAGAAAATTGCTTAATCACATCCTCACCAGATGCATCCGTACAATAAATTTTGAACTATTAGATCTGTTCTGAATCTACCTCACTTAGCAAGGTGGTAGGGCCACACAACACCATCAAGCACATGCTCAGATAGGTCTTTGTTTTCACAAGGACAGTGTGGTTGTCACTCCTGCCAGTATCGTTTTGGACAGATGTATCCGCAACAGGTAATTTGATGAGGATGCGATTGAATAGATTTCTCCCTCTTGTTGGATCTCTGACCACCTCCCACACTGACCCAGAATGGCAGATAGGCCCTGCAGCACTCAAATCAGCTCAGGCAGTACTGGTTAGCAGTGTTGCCTCACAGCGTCAGGGGCCAGGGTTCGATTCCGGCCTCCACACTGTCTGTGTGGAGTTTGCACGTTTTCCCCGTGTCTGCGTGGGTTTTCTCCGGGTGCTGTGGTTTCCTCCCACAATCCAAAAATGTGCAGATTAGGCGGAAGTTAAATTACCCCTTAGTGTCAGGGGGATTAGTAAGGCAACTGTGTGGGGTTATGGGAATAGAGCCTGGTAGGGATTGTTGTTGGTGCTGACCTGATGGGCCGAATGGCCTCCCTCTGCACTGAAGAGATTCTATGATTCTGTGATGCGATCGAGCCACTCTTGGTGATGGGCACATCCAATCCGGCCAGTTACTATCCCATCAATCTACTCTCAATCATCAGCAAAGGCATGGAAGGTGTTGTTAATATTTCTATCAAGTGGCACTTTACTCAGCAATAACCTGCTCCCCAATGCTCAGTGTGGGTTCTGCCAGGGCCACTTGGCTCATGACCTCATTACTGATTTGACCCAGTGTGGTGTCAGGGTGTCCTTGTGTAATTGAAGGCAATGGGAATAAGGGGAAACCTCCACTGGGTGGAATCATACCTGGCACAAAGGAAAATAGTTGTGGTTGTTGGAGGCCAATTCACCCAGCCCCCAGGAGTACCTCTCTGCAGTGTTCTAGGCCCAATCACATTCGGCTGCTTCACCATTGACAGCCCTCGCATCAGAAGGTCAAAGGTAGGGACGCTCGCTGATGATTGGACAAGGGAGATTTTCCGACCTCTCGGCACCGATCCCAGAAAATAGGCCTGGGCCTAAAAATTGGTTTGACTATGTCGGGGGTGATTGTGACCCAGACCACACCAGGTTTTCTCACTGTTATGAGTCATTTTTTGGGGGGAAATTCCATCCATTGTGTGAAGTTCCATTCGTAACTCACTGATAATGAGTTACACAGACCTGCGCGATCAAGACCTCGGATAACATTCAAACTTTGGGTTGATAAGTGGCAAGTAAAATACCTGCCACGCAAGTATCAGGCAATAACCAGCTTCAACAAGAGAGAATCGAACCATTTCCCTTGCATTACCATCACTGAATCGCTCACCATCAACATTCTTGGTTGGGGGGGTGTTACCATTGGCGAGAAACTTACTTAACTGTGGCTACAAGAACAGATACAAAGTTGGGGATTCTGCAGTGAGTAACTCAGCTCCTGATTCCCCAAGGCCTGTCCACTGTTACAATGCACAAGTCAAGAATGTGGTGGAATACTCTCCACTTGCTACCACCATTCAAGAAGTGCAATACTATCCAGCGCAAAGCAGCCTGCTTGGCCAACATCCCAGCTACCACTCTAAACATTCACTCCCCCCACCAGCTGTACACCATGTTTACAGCATGCACCATTCACACAATGCACCACACTAACTCACTAAGGGTCTATCGGCAGCACCTCCCAAACCCATGACTTCTACCACCGGGAAGGACAAGGGCAGCAGACGCATGGGAACTTCGCCATCTGCAAGTTCCCCTCCAAGTCACTCACCATCCTGACTTACCGCCGCTGAGTAAAAATCCTGGAACCCCCCCTCCCTAACAGCCCTGTGGGTGAACCTACACCACATGGACTGCAGCAGTTCAAGAAGATGGCTCACCACCACCTAAAGGGCAATTAGGGATGGGCAATAAATGTTGGCCTAGTCAGTGACACCAACCAATTTAAAAAAAAACAAATCCACCCTGGAATTCAGCCCTTTTATCCATGTTTGCACCAAGTCTGTAACGAGATCTGGAGCGGCTGGATATGGCCAAGCGGTTTGATCATTACGTGGAGCCAAATCAGGTGTAAATGGCATGTTACAGAACATTCGTAAACAAATGGGTTATTGTGATAGCTTCATAATCACCTTTACTGAAACCAGCTTTTTATTGCAGATTGATTCGTGTTTACCTCTCTGTCGTTTAATCTATTTATCATAGATATAGCTCTCTTGAATTTTCAGTGTTACATGGTGAGATTTGAACTCATGTTCTCCAGGTTACTAGTTGGCGAACTAGAAGAGTTGGCTTCAGTGGGAAAGTTAATAGATGGGACTTCAATAGAAATTGGAGAACTCGAAGCTTGGATTTCAGTGGGACTCTTTGGGTACAAGAGTGATGGGGTTTCAATAGGAGTGAGCAACTAAGGGGTTGGGCTTTCAAACTTAATGGATGAGTTTTGACAGGAGAGTCGGGACAAGTGGAATGAATCTTCCCTGGGAGGTAGGGGATTTGATGGGAGATTCAGAGGACTGGGGAATTGGACCTTGATGAGGGAATTAGATCTTTAGAAGGTCTGAT
Organism: Mustelus asterias; assembly: GCF_964213995.1. Taxonomy (NCBI): domain Eukaryota; kingdom Metazoa; phylum Chordata; class Chondrichthyes; order Carcharhiniformes; family Triakidae; genus Mustelus; species Mustelus asterias. Next base: position 15,771,373 of record NC_135821.1, read on the forward strand.
GGGAGGGTTAGGAGGTGGGAGGGATTGGCTTTAAGAGGAGCTGAGGGTCTAGAGGTATGGCCTCTTGTAATAGTTAGAGTTAGTGTCAGGATCCAATGGGAGAATTAGGGCTTCAGAGAGGTAGGATGCTAAGTGGATAGATACGATTGAGTGTACCAGAGTGAGAAGCTGTTATTAGCGTTGCTGTATTCAACCTTTACAGTTCTGTCTCTATCACACCGTGCCCCTCAATGCCCAGTGTACTGTGCTCACTGTTTCCCATGTTATTGCGAACCTCCCTATTACTGTGGCAGGCTAGTGAAATGAGTGGTCTGGAGGCTCAATGTGCTTGTATCCTATTTTTAGATGATGTGTGCTCTCTGATGGTTTCTGAGTGTCGGGGGCTGTCCAGTAACGTTGATAAACAGGATGCTATATCAAATCTTCCAAAGTGGAATCTCTGCTCCCCGGGGGGTGACTGTTGTGCAGATTTATTCATTGAATGGAAAAATGATGCCTCCTCCCTCAAAACAGGAATGAGATTTTCAGCCTGATGGAATTTAAAACCTAATCAGGAGCTGCACCCGGCTCCCCACCCACCACACCCACACCCACACACCCTCCCACCCCTTTAAAGGGACATGCCCAGTTCCAGGAGCACCAAGCACCACGCAGTTACCCCCAATACCCTCCACACATTTCACTTCCCTTAAACACTTAAATACAAACCCATCTGCTCAACTCATGCACAATACTTCCGATTTTGACTTCCTCACAAAACCAGTGAGCACAACATTACGCAGAAGCTCTGACTTAAACTCTCTACATTCCCCAGAACTAGAATAGGAGCCAATCATGGGCACTTACCGTCTCATCATCTTCACCCACTGTCTCTCCCCCATTCCTCTCCCCCCCCCCCGCCCAATCCATCCAGCCCCACTGTTCTACATGTGCTGCCCGCCCCCGCTCCCCCCTACCCCCAACCCCCGCCACCTACTGTTTTTGCCTCTCTGTCTCACCCTTTTTCCCCTCATCCTCTGCCCCCATCCACAGTTCAGCCCCCACTCTCCTCTAACCCACCCTCAATCTTCTCTTCCCCACTGCCCTTCTCCCTCTATCCCTCACTGACTGTCCCTCACCCTTTGGTCCTCCCCTCTGCCACTTCCCCACTGCCTCCCCTCCCATATAGCCTGTGTCCACCCTGTGCTCAGCATGGACAAGGCTCCAATCAACCGGTGGACCAATTGTCTGTGAGTATCCCGCAATCTGAGAAGTAATCCAGGACAATTGGGATCCTGCGAAGGAGGAATCCTCGGAGGAGAGGAACTTCAAACCAACGGGATCCCAGGAGGAGAGGAACTTCAAACCAATGGGATCCCAGGAGGAGAGGAACTTCAAACCAATGGGATCCCAGGAGGAGAGGAACTTCAAACCAACGGGATCCCAGGAGGAGAGGAACTTCAAACCAATGGGATCCCAGGAGGAGAGGAACTTCAAACCAACGGGATCCCAGGAGGAGAGGAACTTCAAACCAATGGGATCCCAGGAGGAGAGGAACTTCAAACCAATGGGATCCCAGGAGGAGAGGAACTTCAAACCAATGGGATCCCAGGAGGAGAGGAACTTCAAACCAATGGGATCCCAGGAGGAGAGGAACTTCAAACCAATGGGATCCCAGGAGGAGAGAAACACAAAACTGCTGCTATCCCAACAGGAGAGAATCCCAAACCCGTGGGATCTCAGCAGGAAGACCCAAAACACGGAGACACCTGTTCAGGAAGGACTGAAGCTGCAGGCACATCAGGCAGGCATTTGATGGGAGATTTGTAGTTTCTCGCTTGACTTTTGATCGTTTGAAATAGTACAACAAGTTCTCTGTAACAGACCCACTCGATAGTTAACAGGTTGCAACAAGTGCCAGTTTCAAAGAGCCACTGACAACTACTCCAATGGACAGAAATTAGTTTGAAGACAGAAATGCAAATGAATGAAAAGACAACACCTTTCAAGTATTGAGCAGGTGGTGTTGTAACTATAAGCAACATCCAGCTTCAAAGTGGAAAGAAACTGGGAAAAACAGAACAAGGCAGAGAGAATAAAAGAGATAAAGGAAGGCAGCCAGAAAGAAGTACACAGCCTCAGATAAAGAGATAGACAGACGGGCACGGCGAGTGATCGGAGAAGGAGAGACGGTGGGGGGGGGGGCGGGTGGGGGGAACAGACAATGAGTGATAAACAGCTCAGGGATGGAAACAGCACAAATGACAGGCAAACAGAGACACAACAGAAAAAGAGAAAGAAGGAGATAGACAGAAAAAGAGACAGTGAGAGACAAAGACAGAGTGGAGTGTATGCGTCACTGTGGCTTACTTGAATCACAAGGTTCTGGGTTCAAGTCCCACGCCAGGGCTTGAACACACAACTCTTGGCTGCCACTTCAGTGCAGTACAGAGGGAGCACTGCAATGTAGGAGGCTCCATCTTTCAGATGAGATCCATCTGCCTGCTTGGGTGGATGTAAAAGATCCCTTGGCACTGTTTCGAAGAAGAGTAGAGGAGTTATTCCTTGTGTCCTGGTTAATATTTAGCCTTTAATCAAAATCACAAAAAGAAAAGATGATCCAGTCATTTGTCACATTCCTATTTGTGAGATTTTACTGAGATTTAGACTTTAGATGTGGTTCCTCCAGTGCCGTGTGGGACAATGAGCAGCAGAAGTCTGCCCCCAGCCCTGGTCCATCGCAATCTCTTTCACTTCAGCCCAGGAGTTGTCCTGCTCTTGAAGGTCCTCCTTAAATATACTTCACCAGGTCTTCTTTGTCCAGCCATGTCTTCTTCTTCTACCTGTTCATTCTACGGCCACACTGGTTCAGGAGAAGAAGGACATGTCCTGCCAGTATCAGCCATCTCTCCATCGTGATGTCCTCTGATCAGCACTTTGTCGCTGGTGATGCTGTGTTTCCATGTACTGCTCAGGATAGGCAGTGCTTGTGATAAACAACCAACTTGCATGACATCTTTTCTGTTCTCTTCTATATCTCACTGGCAAAGTTTGCAGTTGGTACCACGACAGACATGTAGAGTCGTAGCTTCATGGCCAGGTCGATAGTGTTGGATGCTCATTCTATATGGAGCTGCTGGAAGACTGAGGCTACTTTGCTGATCCTTGTATGGACATTGATCTCTACATCACCCTCCCTGGAGATATTGCTCCCTCGGTAAGGAAAGTGGTCAACATCCTTGATGTTCTGATGCCTGATGTTGACAGGAGGATCTGGCTGCTGCCTAGTTATCATTGCCTTGGTCTTCTTGCAGCTGACATGTAGACCAACCTTGGTGCCGCTCAAGACTGATGGTCGTGTCTTGGAGCACACGGTTCCTCAGCCAGCAAGGCGATGTTGTTGGCAAATACAAGACAGTCAATCAGTGGCGCTGGTAAAATCTGCAACCACCATCACCGTCCTCATGATAACCAAGAGGAAAAGCAATAGGGAGAGTATGCAGCATTGCCTCCTACATTGCAGTGCTCCCTCTGTACTGCACTGAAGTGGCAGTCTAGAGCTTTGTGCTCATGCCCTGGAGTGGGACTTGAACCCAGAACCTTGTGATTTAATCATTTGGAATATTGTGTGCAGTTCTGGTCACCTCACTATAAGAAGGATGTGGAAGCGCTGGAAAGAGTGCAGAGGAGATTTACCAGGATGCTGCCTGGTTTGGAGGGTAGGTCTTATGAGGAAAGGTTGAGGGAGCTAGGGCTGTTCTCTCTGGAGTGGAGGAGGCTGAGGGGAGACTTAATAGAGGTTTATAAAATGATGAAGGGGATAGATAGAGTGAACGTTCAAAGACTATTTCCTCGGGTGGATGGAGCTATTACAAGGGGGCATAACTATAAGGTTCGTGGTGGGAGATACAGGAAGGATATCAGAGGTAGGTTCTTTACGCAGAGAGTGGTTGGGGTGTGGAATGGACTGCCTGCAGTGATAGTGGAGTCAGACACTTTAGGAACATTTAAGCGGTTATTGGATAGGCACATGGAGCACACCAGGATGATGGGGAGTGGGATAGCTTGATCTTGGTTTCAGATAAAGCTCGGCACAACATCGTGGGCCGAAGGGCCTGTTCTGTGCTGTACTGTTCTATGTTCTATGTTCTTTAATCACACCACAGTGATGTACACACTCCACTTTGTCTTTGTCTGTCTTTGTCTCCTTTTCTGTCTGTCTCTATCTTTCTCTTTTTCTGGTGTGTCTCCGTTTGCCTGTCATGTGTGCCGTTTCCATCCCTGAGCTGTTTATTACTCATTGCCAGTTCCCCCCTCTGTCTCTCAATGTAAAAAAGAACAAAGAAAATTACAGCACAGGAACAGGCCCTTCGGCCCTCCAAGCCTGCACCGACCATGCTGCCCGACTGAACTAAAACCCCCTACCCTTCCGGGGACCATATCCCTCTATTCCCATCTCATTCATGTACTTGTCAAGACGCCCCTTAAAAGTCACTACTGTATGCGCTTCCACTACCTCCCCCGGCAACGAGTTCCAGGCACCCACTACTCTCTGTAAAAAATCTGCCTCGTACATCTCTTTTAAAACTTGCCCCTCGCACCTTAAACCTATGCCCCCTAGTAATTGACTCTTCCACCCTGGGAAAAAGCTTCTGACTATCCACTCTGTCCATGCCTCTCATAATCTTGTAGACTTCTATCAGGTCTCCCCTCAACCTCTGTCGCTCCAGTGAGAACAAACCAAGTTTCTCCAACCTCTCCTCATAACTAATGCCCTCCATACCAGGCAACATCCTGGTAAATCTTTTCTGTACCCTCTCCAAAGCCTCCACATCCTTCTGGTAGTGTGGCGACCAGAATTGAACACTATATTCCAAGTGCGGCCTGACTAAGGTTCTATAAAGCGTCAACATGACTTGCCAATTTTTAGACTCAATACTCCGGCCGATGAAGGCAAGCATGCCGTATGCCTTCTTGACTACCTTCTCCACCTGCATTGCCACTTTCCGTGACCTGTGTACCTGTACACCCAGATCCCTTTGCCTATCAATACTACTAAGGGTTCTGCCATTTACTGTATGTTTCCTATTTGTATTAGACCTTCCAAAATGCATTACCTCACATTTGTCCGGATTAAACTCTATCTGCCACCTCTTCGCCCAAGTCTCCAACTGATCTATATCCTGCTGTATCCTCAGATGGTCCTTATCACTATCCGCAAATCCACCAACCTTTGTGTCGTCTGCAATCTTACTAATCAATCCAGTTACATTTTCCTCCAAATCATTTATATATATTACAAACAGTAAAGGTCCCAGCACTGATCCCTGAGGAACATCACTTGTCACAGCCCTCCATTCAGAAACGCACCCTTCCACTGCTACTCTCTGTCTTCTTTGACTGAGCCAGTTTTGTATCCACCTTGCCAGCCCACCTCTGATCCCATGCGACTTCACCTTCTGCACCAGTCTGCCATGATCCACTGTGCCAACATCCACTGCCCTACCCTCATCAATCATCTTCGTTACTTCCTCGAAAAACTCGATCAAGTTCGTGAGACACGAACTCCTCTTACAAAACCATGTTGCCTCTCACTAATATGTCCACTTATTTCCAAGTGGGAATAAATCCTATCTCGAAGAATCCTCTCCAATAATTTCCCTACCACTGATGTAAGGCTCACCGGCCTGTAATTACCTGGATTATTCTTGCTACCCTTCTTAAACAAAGGAACAACATTGGCTATTCTCCAATCCTCTGGGACGGAGACAATACACATCTCTTTAACCTGTGCTTAATGCTCCCTCCACTCACATTGTCTGTACCTTTAAGACTTGATTAGCTGTAAAGACTCACATTCCAATCATTATTCATGTAAATTGAGTTTGTGTCTTTGTGCCCTGTTTATGATCAGAACTCCCACCACCTGACGAAGGGACAGCCTGTTTCGAAAGCTAGTGGCTTTTGCTACCAAATAAACCTGTTGTACTTTAACCTGGTGTTGTTAGACTTCTTACTGTGTGTACCTCCCTGTAGCCAGTGAGGATACAAAGATTTCTCTCAAGGCCCCAGCAATTTCCTCTCTTGCCTCTCTTAGTATTCTGGGGTATATCCCATCAGGCCCTTGGAGACTTGTCTACCTTGATGTTTCTCAAGAACCCCAATACCTCCTCCTTTTTGATCTCAGCATGACTCAAACTATCTACCCATCCTTTCCCAGACTCATCATCTACCAAGTCCTTCTCTTTGGTGAATAGTGACGCAAAGTACTCATTTAATACCTCGCCCATTTCCTCTGGCTCCACGCATAGATTCCCTCCCTTGTCCTTGAGTGGGTCAACCCTCTCCCTGGCTACCCTCTTGCTCTTTACATATGTGTAAAAAGCCTTGGGATTTTCCTTAATCCTGCTGGCCAATGCTTTTTCATGACCCCTTTTAGCTCTTCTTACTCCTTGCTTAAGTTTCTTTCTACTTTCCTTGTATTCCACACTTGCTTCGTGTGTTCCCAGCCTCCTAGCTTTGACAAATGCTTCCTTTTTCTCTTTGACTAGGCTCACAATATCTCTCGTTATCCAAGGTTCCCAAAACTTGCCATACTTATCCTTCATCCTTACAGGAATGTGCCGGTCCTGAATCCCTATCAACTTACACTTGAAAGCCTCCCACATGCCAGATGTTGATTTGCCCTCAAACATCTGCCCCCAATCTACATTCTTCAGTTCCTTCCTAATATTGTTGTAATTAGCCTTCCCCCAATTTAGCACTTTAACTTGAGGACTGCACTTATCTTTATCCATCAGTACCTTAAAACTTACTGAATTGTGGTCACTGTTCCCGAACTGCTCCCCTACTGAAACATCGACCACCTGGCCGGGCTCATTCCCCAATACCAGGTCCAGTATGGCCCTTCCCCAGTTGGACTATCTACATACTGTTTCAGGAAGCCCTCCTGGGAGCTCCTTACAAACTCTGCCCCATCCACGCCACTAAGTGAGTCCCAGTCAATATAGGGGAAATTAAAATCTCCCACCACAACAACCCTGTTACTTTTACACTTTGCCAAAATCTGCCTACACATCTGTTCCTCAACCTTCCGCTGGCAGTTGGGTGGCCTATAGTAAATCCCCAACATTGTGGCTACACCTTTCCTATTCCTGAGCTCTACCCATATTACCTCGCTGTATGGGCCCTCCGAGGTGTCCTCCCGGAGTACAGCTGTGATATTCTCCTTAACCAGTAGTGCAACTCCCCCACCCCTTTTACATCCCCCTGTATCACGCCTGAAACATCTGTATCCTGGAATGTTAAGCTGCCAATCCTGTCCTTCCCTTAACCAAGTCTCTGTAATGGCAACTACATCATAGTTTCTAGTACTAATCCAAGCTCTAAGTTCATCTGCCTTACACTTCTCACATTGAAACAAATGCACTTCATCCACCAGACCCTCTTTGATTTGCAATCCCAGCCTGCTTGCTGTTTCTCTGCGTCTTACAGACTCCTTCTCCGATCTCTCGCCGTGTCTCTCTCTTTATCTGGTGTTGTGTGTTTCTTTCTGCCTGCCTCCCTTTATCTCTTTTATTCTCTCTGCCTTATTCTGTTTTTCTCAATTTCTGTCCACTTTGGAATCATCCTGTGATGATGCTGAATGAGTCCATGAGCCAGAATTTTATGCCCCCTGGCAGGTTCTGAGATGGGGTTGGGGAATGTGGATGGTGAGGGGAGCCTTTCTGTTCTTCACGCTTTCATTCTGTTGGGGAGCACCATGGCAAGGAACATCAACATTAAGGCCTTCAGTTGTGGGAGTTTGCTGTGTGCAAATTGGCTGCTGTGTTTCCTAGATTAGAACAGTGAATGCACTTCAAAAATACTCCATTGGCTGTAAAGAGCTTTGAGACATTCAGTGGTTATGAAAAGTGCTATATAAATGCAATTTTAGATTCAAGAATCAAAGTATGGAGGAGGAATATTTTCCTTATCTTCTACCTTATTTTCATGTTCTCTTTAAAAATGTGCTTCATAAAATAAGCATCACTTAGGGATGTTGACTTTTTTTTCATTATTTTATGGGATGTGGGTGTTGCTGACAAAGCTATCATTTGTTGCCTATCCATTATTTGAGAAGGTGGTGGTGAGCCACCTTCTTGAACCTCTGCAGTCCAACTAGTGTAGGTCCACCCATGGTGCTGCTGGGTGACAGTGAAGTAATGGTGGTATATATCCAAGTCAGGATGGTGAGTGGTTTGGAGGGGAACTTTCAGGTGGCGGTGTTCCCATGGGCACCTGCTGCCCTTGTCTTCTAGGGTGGCAGATGTCATAGTTTGGAAGATGCTGTCGAAGGGGCGTTGCTCCAGTGCATCATAGCATCCATAGAATCCCTATAATGTAGAAGGAGGCCATTTGGTCCATCTAGTCTGCACTGACTCTCTGACAGCATCTTACCCAGGCCCTTTCCTCCACCCTATTCCTGTACCCCTTTAATCGTCCTAACTGACACATCTTGAGACACTAAGGATCAATTTAGCATGGCCAATCCACCTAACCCGCACATCTTTGGACACTAAGGGTCAATTTAGCATGGCCAATCCACCTAACCCGCACATCTTTGGACACTAAGGGGCAATTTAGCATGGCCAATCCACCTAATCCGCACATCTTTGGACTGTGGGAGGAAACCGGAGCACCCAGAGGAAACCCACGCAGGCATGGGGAGAATGCGCAAACTGCACACAGACAGTCACTCGAGGCCGGAATTGAACTCTGTTCCCTGGCGCTGTGAGGCAGCAGTGCTAACTACTGTGCCACTGTGCTGCCCTGTATATGGTACATGCTGCTGTCACTGGGCGTTGGTTGTGAGGGGGAAGCGAATGTTTATAAAGCGGTGAATGGGATGCTGATCGAGTGGGCTAATAAGAACATAAGAACATAAGAAATAGGAGCAGGAGTAGGCCATCTAGCCCCTCGAGCCTGCCCCGCCATTCAACAAGATCATGGCTGATCTGAAGCAAATCAGTTCCACTTACCCGCCTGCTCCCCATATCCCTTAATTCCCTTATCTATCAGAAATCTATCTACCCGTGATTTAAACATATTCAACGAGGAAGCCTCCACCACTTCAATGGGCAGAGAATTCCAGAGATTCACTACCCTCTGAGAGAAGAAGTTCCCCCTCAACTCTGTTCTGAACCGGCCCCCACTTACTTTGAGGCTGTGCCCTCTAGTTCTGGTTTCCCTTCTAAGTGGAAAGAATCTCTCTACCTCTACCCTATCCAGCCCCTTCATTACCTTATATATCTCTATAAGATCACCCCTCAGCCTTCTAAACTCCAACGAGTACAGACACAATCTGTTCAATCTCTCCTCATAAGCTACACCCCTCATCTCCGGTATCAACCTGGTGAACCTTCTCTGCACTCCCTCCAAGGCCAATATATCCTTTCGCAAATAAGGGGACCAAAACTGCACACAGTATTCCAGCTGCGGATCTAAAGTTATCTGAAAGTTTGTCCTTTTCTGATGCCATTGATGTGAATTTCCAGCATCTTCTGTCTTTGTCTTCGGAACAAAAAGGAAACAGAGAAAGATGAACAAAGAGTGAGGGAGATAAGATAAAAGAATATTCACAGAGAATGAATAAGACAGAGACAAAGAATGAAAGGTAAAGAGAGGCAGAGAAAGAGAGACAAGTATTCAAGAGAGACACAACCTGAATTTCTTCTCGGCCTCAGAATAAGGGGGAGCAGATTTAGGACTGAGTTGAGGAGGAACTTCTTCACCCAAAGAGTTGTGAATCTGTGGAATTCCCTGCCCAGTGAAGCAGTTGAGGCTACCTCATTGAATGTTTTTCAGGCAAGGATAGATACATTTATGAACAGTAAAGGAATTAAGGGTTATGGTGAGCAGGCGGGTAAGTGGAGCTGAGTCCACAAAAAGATCAGCCATGATCTTATTGAATGGCGGAGCAGGCTCAAGGGGCCAGATGGCCTACTCCTGCTCCTAGTTCTTATGTTCTTATGAGAGTTAGAAAGGAAGTCAGAGACAGACATGAAAAAAGGGACAGATAGAGAGGGGGACAGGCAGACACAGACAAATAGAGATGGATATAGACAGAGGGATGGATAGAAGGGGAGAGAGATGAGATAAAAGACTGAAATTGAGACAGTGAGAGACAGACAAAGAGAGACCGAGATAAAGGGAGACAAAGGCAGACAGACAGATAGAGAGAGACCGAGGTACAAAAAGATAGACAAATGGAGAGAAAGAGCCAGAGAAAATGAGGCAGACAGTAATACAGAGAAAAAGAGATAGAAAAACAGCAAAAGATAAACGCAGAGGAAGTAAATGAAACAGAGTTAGCAAGAGTGAAATAGATATGGGGTGGGATTCTCCGGCCACGCTCGCCCAAAAACCACACCGCCAGAGGTCAATGAACCTTTGTATGGTCGCCCCCCCCCTCCCCCTCTCCCCCACCCGCCCGCTACGATTCCTGTGGCAGGCGGGACAGGAGAATTTCCCCCCACCCAGAGGGAAAACTGTTAAGAAAGATGGATGGAGAAGTACAGAGTGAGAGAGATGATTAGACAGAATGAGAGGGAAGGTATGCAGCTGGAGTCAAAACAAAGAGAAACAGTGAGATAGAAAGAGCAAAAGAAAGGGAAAGGGACAAAGAGAAATAAGTCAAGATATTAAGCAAGACAGGTATTGGGAGAGAGAAAACAGAAAAGAGCTGACAGAAAATGATAGGATGACAGGAAGACACAGTGGTGGCACAGTGGTTAGCACTGCTGCCTCACAGGCCAGGGACATGGGTTCAATTCCCGGCTTGGGTCACTGTCTGCGGGGAGTTTGCATGTAGTGGAAGCAGATACGATAGTGACTTTTAAGGGGCGTCTTGACAGATACAAGAATAGGATGGGAATAGAGGGATACGGTACCCGGAAGGGTAGGGGGTTTTAGTTCAGTCAGGCAACATGGTCGGTGCAGGCTTGGAGGGCCTGTTCCTGTGCTGTGATGTTCTATGTTCTCCCCATGTCCGCGTGGGTTTCTTCCGGGTGCTCTGATTTCCTCCCACAGTCTGAAAGACGTGCAGGTTAGGGTGCATTGGCCGTGCTAAGTTCTCCCTCAGTGTACCCGAACAGGCGCCGGAGTGTGGCGACTAGGGGATTTTCACAGTAACTTCATTGCAGTGTTAATGTAAGCCTACTTGTGACACCAATAAATAAACTTTAAAAAGAGAATGTAGACAGAGTGGGAAATCTAAAAGGAAGATACAGATGGATAGAAACAGAAGAAAAAGAGTTGAAATAGGGAGAAAATAACAGAGAAATGGGCAGCTGAAAAACAGCAACAGACTCCATGTACAGAAGGAGAAAGTTTGGGGAATAGAGGTTAGGGGTGGCACGGTGGCTCAGTGGTTAGCACTGCTGCCTCACAGCGCCAGGGACCCAGGTTCGATTCCCGGCTTGGGTCACTGTCTGTGTGGAGCCTGCACGTTCTCCCTGTGTCTGTGTGGGTTTCCTCCGGGTGCTCCGGTTTCCTCCCACAGTCTGAAAGACGTGCTGGTTAGGGTGCATTGGCCCAAACAGGTGCCGGAATGTGGCGACTGGGGGCTTTTCACAGTAACTTCATTGCAGTGTTAACGTCAGCCTTACTTGTGACACTAATAAATAAACTTTTTTTAAAACTAGAGTGAGAAAGGCTGGCAGAGAAAGTGACACAGGGAGAACAAGAAGGGAAAAAACTGTTAGATAGAGAGAGTCATGATGTGGAGATGCTGGCGTTGGACTGGGGTGAACACAGTAAGAGTTTTAACAACACCAGGTGAAAGTCCAACAGGTTTATTTGGTAGCAAATACCATTAGCTTTCGGAGCGCTGCTCCTTCCTCAGATGGAGTGGAAATGTCAAAAGATGAAAAAATAGAGAGAGGGCAGAGAGGAAATGTCAAAAGTGGAAAGATAGAGAGAGGACAGAGAAATGGAAAAGGCGAGAAGAGGCAATGAGGGAGATGGAATCAGAGAAAATAATGAGAGAGAGCAGAACAGGCCGGTGAAGAAAATGACTGAAAGAGATAGGGTCTGGAGTAAAAGGGAAAAAATTGAAGGAAAAGAAAATGTTGCCGCTGACAGTGAGTGAAGTGTGTGATCAATAGCAAAGGCTGCTTCGTCTTCTTGCTGGGTGTTAGGCTTGATGCCTTTGTAATGAGTGCACACACGTCCCCCTCGGGATTGACTTTCTATCGGCTGGATATCTGGACCGTACTTTCCCTTTAAAACGGTTCAGACACAGGGGAATCCCCGGACACATGCGCAATCCTTCTCCACACCTTCACATTCCCTGGCTATAAAATCGCAGGGAGGCGGGGAACCGAGTTATTTATTCACTGGTGACAAGGAGGGAGTAACAACTGCTGGAGAGACACACAGGGATACAGTCAGACAGGCACACGGGCTGTAGACAGGGAGAGACAGCCAGACACAGGGAAACAGATCCACAGAGAGAGAGAGAGAGAGACACACGCAGTGACACACATAGAGAAAGACATACACGCAGAAAGAGAGACATACACAGAAAGACACAGACACAGAGAGACACACAGAGAAAGACACACACACACACAGAAAGACATACACGCAGAGACATACACTGAGAGACAGACAGACACACACACAGACACACACAGAAGAGACAGCCAGACGCACAGAGACAGACACGGGGAGAGAGACAGACAGGATCAAACTAAGAGGGTCAGATTGAGTGAGGGGGAGTCAGGCTGACTGGAGACTCTGCCCTGACACTGAGCTGGCATTCACCAGTGGACACAGCTCAGCGAGAGCCACCTGTTACTCAGGATCAGACTCTGCTCCGGCTTCCAGTCACTTGCTTGCCCGCCCGCCCTGGACTAACTACCGAAGGAGAACAACTCCAGCAAAAACTTGGTGGAAAGTTTGAAAGCGTGTTCGGTGCGGCAGGTTTTCCCATCAAGAGGAAGTCCAGTCCGCCTGTGTTTGTCCTGGGATCAGCGGGTGGAGTCTCAGCCCCGGGGAGATGTGCTGCTCAGATTCTGCCCTCTGAGTCGAGTGTCCGAGAGGGAGCCGAGCCGAGCCATGCATCTGCGGATCGCACTGTTGACACTGTGCTACCTGTGGTCGGTCACTGAGGTGAGCTGCAGCTGGGGCAAGGGGCAGGTCTGGGAGGGAAGGTTCATGCTTCTCGGTTCCGTGACACAGGATAATGGGGCACATCAGAGGTGATACAGGATAATGTGAGCCAGTGTGGAATTAATGCAATTTGTAATCCAGTGTTAACAGTGGGGGTATCTCCAGTAGTGTGTGATGGGAGGCTACAGTAAGATGTTTGGGCTGTTTGCAGCCTAATTTTTATTTATAGGTGGGTGAGCGTAGTTGGGAGTGCTGACCTCCCTACCTATGTCTCTCTGCCCCTTCCTTCCCTAGTTCTGGGTGGGTTGCTGAAGGTTAGGATGTGCCCTCTGGGAGAGTTCTATGCTGCCCACTAATCTCTCCTCTCTTTTCTCTACCCCCTCCAAAAAAACAGGGTGACTGGATCCTTTCAGAGCACAGCAACTTCCAGAGCCTCCTCCAGAATCGATCCCGAGGTAAATCGTAGATAGATTGTGGGCAATGCATAGGTATGGGGCAACATGCAGGAAAAAGGGCAGGTGATTACAGGTGTAATTGAAGTGAGGTTGGCAGGGGGGGCCAGGGGAGGTGCTGATCGTTTTGTAAGTGGGTAAAAGATGATCAGGAGGATGTTCACTGGTGCCATTGCAGATACGTTGGACCTACCCATTCCGAGCAGAGCCCGGAGATTGGCATTTAACAATGTTGGGACAACCCATCCACTCTGGAGATTGGTGTCTTGGTGTGGACAGTGCCGCCTATAGAGCTGAACGGCACAAGATGAAGATCAGCAACTCAGCTGGAATTGAAAGAGATGAACAAAGGGAATTGAAAGAGATGAACAAAGGGAGGGGCCAAGGGCTTTGGACCTCATGGAGCCTTTGGAAGGGGAAAGAGAGGTGGCGGGGGAGGGGAGGGGTTTAGGGAGAGATTCCCACTGCGCAGGAGTGTGTCGCCTGCACTGAGAATGGAGGGGGGGGAGTGAGTGCATAGTAAAGGGTGCCTGCTAAAACCAGTGAGGCTGGGAGACAGGAGTGTGGCCTCACAGCTCCTGTAACACTGGGGAACTGCGGACTTTGTTGTGGATTGGTATTTGCCAGATAATTAGGTGTGTAGGCAGGCTGTTAGCAAACAGGCCACGAGCAGACAGTGCTGGGGAACTAGAAGGGTGGGCCCTCCTCTTCAGTATTCCCTCCTGGGCTGGGGGTGCTCCCAGATGGAGCCACATTCCTTTCTTGGGTTCTGTAATGACATTTCAATTCTCGCCTGTTTTGTCTGCTGGCCAATCCAACCTCAGTTCAGCTGCTATCTAAGAAAGCCCAGTGTTTCCTGCAATTGTCTAACAGTCCAATGGGCCTTGGCAAGGGTCCATTGTCTCTTCACCAGTATAACAGAGTGAAGCATCGCGTGAGGGTGCTGGCCAGCAGGCTGTGCTGGGTCTTGTCCCAGCATTGTTAAATGCCAGTCTCTTTCTTGTATTTTTCAAACACAATGAATATGCTTCTAAATATAGGCACCCTGTGTTAGCATTCCGCATATCATAACCAGGATGGAATTTGTGGAATAGTTTCCTGATAGTTTGTATTTGCAATTGTCTGAAGCATTCAAATGAACAAAGTTTCTTTCTTTCGCCTGTGCTGTTGACCTTCACATTAACATTTCTGCTTCTTAAATATGACACAGTTAGCATTTCAGCATGTTTAATCTTGCTGCCAGAATTTATGTTAACCCCTTGACTGCTGGAGATTCTCTCCCATTTCCAATGTAATTAATTGGACACTTAATTCTTGGTTAGCAATCTTGAGAAATTTTGGAGACAGGTTAGGACCGTTAAGCCTGATAAGGGCACCTTCTCTAACTTGATCTTAACCACCCCTCCCCTAACCATCCCAGTCACCGGATGGCAGCTTTCTGTCTGTTAAGATGATGGTTTGTGCCATGCTGGTCAATTCTACATTAAGTATCAGCTGGTGTGGATCAGAGGCCCCACGCTGGCACGGCAGTCTCTACTGCATTTGCTGCAAACGAGGACAGTGGGCTGAGAAGCTGCACAATTCGCTGGCCTCTGTTTTCTCTGAGTTCTCTTCTGGGCCTGGTGAGCATTTTGTTTCTGCGCGTCTCTTCCAATGCCCTACCAAACAGTCAGCCTCCAGAGGCCACGGCTATTGGTGACTGTCTCTCAGTTGACAGTGTGAGTATCCCACCATCTTAATATCTCAGTTGCAGGGATGCATATAGTGGAGGTATGGATGCCCAGGAGGTAATGACCCAACGGCCAATTCGCCACACAGAAGGTCTTTGGGTATACGGCTGTCATCCATCTGGTGAATGTGGCTGAGCCAGCACAGATATCATTAGCTTAGCAATTAGTGTATGCAGATGGGGTTAGCATATTCCAGGACCTTTTGAGTTGGTGACCTTGTCCTGCCAACAGATGCCAAGGATACGTCTGAGACATTGGAAACTGTTCAGCCTCTTGTCTTGCCTAGTGTGTATTGTCCAGGTTTTTCCACTGCAGAGGAGTGCGCTGAGGTCACAAGCTTGGTAGACTGACAGTTTGGTGACTCAGTCAGGTTGCTGTTGTTCCACATTCTCTTACTCAGCTTGGATATAACAGTTGCAGCTTTTGTGATGCATATGTTGATTTCAGAATCAAGTGACAGTTCGCTGGTGATTGTGGAGCCTAGATATGGGGAGCCATTAACAACCTCCAGCATCACATTGCTGATAGATGGTGGTATGGCAATGGAGCAGGACATTGTCTTTCTGATGCTGATGGTCAAACCAAACTGTTTACAAGTGTGAGATAGGCCATCCATTCACCTCTGAATGTGTTCCTCAGTATGGAATGTTAGTCAGTGTAGAGCAACTTTCTGATGAGGACTTGGCACATCTTTGTCTTGGATCTTAGGCGAGTCAGGCTGAACAGCTTTTCATCAGTTCCCATTTTTAACCGGGAACTCTCTGTAGCCGATCTGAAGGCACGTGCCAGCCGCAAAGGGAAGAATATGCCAAAGAATGTCGGTGGCAGAACACAACCCTGTTTGACCCCACTGCGGATCTGATGTTGCCCTCTCATAGCTGACCTTACCCACCATGTTGTCATGGAAAGAGGAGATCACACTGAGTGGCTTTGGCAGGCTGCCAGTTTCCTCCAGCAGCTTAAATAGGCCACCTCTGCTCAGATGGCCGAACGCCTTTGTGAGATTGATGAAGGCGATAAATAGTGGTCTTCCTTGTTCGCGGCATTTATCTTGCAGCTGCCTAGGAGATCATGTCAATTGTAGATCCTCTAATTCTGAAATCGCACTGGGGTTCGGGGTGGATGCATTCAGGCAAGATCTGCAGCCTGACAAGCAAGTACATTTTGCATGATGCTCAGCAGTTGTTGTAATCGCTGCAGTCTCACGTGTTTATTTGCAGGGTCACGACCTCTGCACCATGCCCCCTCCCTCCAGGAGAGCAGGAGAAGCTTGTGCAGATGCTGCAGGAATGCATGTTTCCCATGCTTGATGAGTTTAGGTGATAGAGCACCAGCACTTGGATCTTTGCCCATAGCTAGCGGGTCAAAGGCTTTGCTAAGCTCCTCCACTGTGGGTTCGATATCCAGCTCTGCTCTGACAGGCAGGTTTTCTATGGTGTCTGGATCTTCTTCAGTGACAGTGCTCTCCTTCGAGTACTTTCAAATGATTTATTGCAGTTGGCGATGAACCTTTGTTTTCAATTAAGCCATTTTCATTGCCGTTGCCTGTTCGATTCCTTCACACATGCACCTGACATTCCATGTGTCGAATGACATCTAGATATTCTGGGAAAGTTGTAACCAGCAGCCATGGGCGCACTGCCTAGCAGTTTGTTGGACTTTACTTTGAGTGACTTTTGTAAATAATGAGCGGGGATTGTTTGGCTTCAATGACGGGTTCCATCCAAGTGATGTCAACCTTGAACAAGTCAGCATTTTTCCACTCTTGCTTCTCATATGTTGAGAGTCTGGTATTGTGGATGGTGTCCAGAAATATGTCCCCTTTCACTTCTAGACTCTTGTGTGGGAATGCTGGGGAGTGCCAGTTCAATCGAGTTGCAGGACTGTTGGGGTTTTATCTGGCTACCTTAGCGGCATTTCTGCTTTGAATGAACAACTTCAAGGGTTGCATCCTCGCTCTAGTGCACGCCAGGAAGTGATCTGTATCATAGTCAGCAGTGTGTGGTAACTGTGTGTGTTCAGAATACTGTTCAGAGAGTCACATCTCTCGTCTGGTGATAGAACCAATTGGTGCCAGTGTCCTGATCTTTGAAATCTCCAGTTTGTTCTGAAAGAAGGTGCTAAGATACACAAAGCTCATGATAGCTGCTGAGCTCAAGTAGTCTCTGTCTGTCTATGCACGACATAGGAGGGCTATGACTCACGGTCCACACCCAGTTTTGCATTGAAATCCACAGTAGGTAAAGATATTCTAACTTGATGATTTTGCTGCGTCAAACTCCTCTTAAAATTGCCCTTTCACTTCCATAATGGATCACAGTATTGGAGCATAGTTACTCATGAGTTTAAGTGGCCCTGTTTGAGTTGAGGGGTGGCTGGAGAGAAGATGTCATGATCTATTTCTGGGATGTCCCATCATCGAGAATGGCAAGTTTGTTACAGTGGAGGCTATACCTTGTTCCTGACATTCCAACTTGATCATTGAAGAGTTGGCTTTTTTTTTTGTTTGTCTGCCCGGATTCTGTCCACTTGTTGAGCAGAATATCCAAGCTCCAAGTGCCCATTGGGCCATGTCAGTGTCTGACTTGAGGTGGGTGGTCACTGACCAGTGGGACAAGCTGGTCATTCCCACCATTGATGACGGCCTGTAGTCTTGCATTCTGTATGGCAGTTGATCTGGGCCTATCACTCGTAGCTGCTATCTCCCCTGTTGTGTTAACACTCTGCAATGAAGCTGGAGTGCCCTCTCCAGACCACAAGCTGGACAAAAACTAACGGAAACCTTGGGCTGCCCAAAGGTCAGGGACCCCTCTCGACCTTCCAAAGGAATGAAAGCTCTTGGCACCAGCTTGGTTGCAGGAGCTGCCGGAAAGATGACATATTTAGACATTAGTCTGCCTTTGGGCTCCACTCCAGACTTTTTGTCAGGGCTTACTCCCGAAGCCTTCAACTCTCCTGCGGTATCCACAAGGTAGTGGAACTATTCACCCACAGCTGGGAGTTTGGTCTATGAGCGCCAGGATGTGTTCACATACCAGTGAGCTGGCACACTCCGGGTGGGATTTTCCAGCCACGTTCACCCCAAGGCATCGCTGCTGGCCAGTGGTGCAGGCTGAAGAGGAGGAGCAAACTAGCATGTTAACTCTCTGCATGCAACACCAGACCCATCACATCAGCTTGTTTCGACACACATGCAATTATTTGGTGTCCTATGATTCTGGCCTCTTGCCCATCCAATTTTAATCACACTACCATTGACATCCATGCCGTCAGCTGCCGAGATTCTAAGCTTTGGAATTCACTCCCTAAACCTCTCCACCTCCTTGCGGAAGAACTTTCTTGCAACCTCCCTTTATGACCAAGCTTTTGGTCTCTTGCCTGAATATCTCCTTGTATGGATTGCTGGTCAGTTTTGCCTGGTTATGCCCCGACAAAAACGCTTGGGCTGTTTCAGTATTTTAAAGGCGCTACGTTAATGTGAACTGTGATTGTTGATGATACCTTCTCTGTCCAGGGACACGTCTCCCATCCAACTGCCTGTTTCCAGGTAACTTATTTCGCAACTTCTATTCCAGCTTGGGCGAAAACTAAACTCCCAGTGACTCCTGGATTCCCTATTTGCAATCCCGTCGCCCTGGGCTTTGAACCTTTCACTGCGGGGAACAATTTGACCAATCCTTCATAATTTAAAAGCTGTGAGGAAAAGTTTGAAAAATTGAGGTATCTTCTTGTTGAGACAGCAGACAACAGGATTGATGTGTTTAGAATTGCGGGGGGGGGGTTTATAAAACAGCATTTCCAGTAGTACAGAGGTTAAGAACAGGGAGCCATAAGATACAAAAATTAAAGGAAAGTGATTTAAAACTGAGCAGCAGAAACTTGTTCACACAGAGAGCTATGAGGCCGCAACATCCACTTCCATCATTAATGGTTGAGGCAAAAACCTGTGTCAATATTGGAGATTAGATTTGCTCGGTAGATGAAGAGAAAGGGGAGAATGGGAGAATAGATTAGGTAAATGTGGTTAGGGCGATGTATTTATGTGTAGAGTAAATACCGAGATGGACTGATTGCACTGGACGCTCTGCTTCCAAGTTACAACTTCTCTGTATTTCTATGTGGGTCACTTCCTCAATGTCACCCCAAAGGAAGCAAACTTGACCTCATTCTCATTTCCTCATTTATAGCCAGAACCTCCGGACCTCATTCCCTCCAAAAAACCTGCTGTGATAGGGATCAATGGAAAAATTCAGATTTGAGACTGCTAGTTTTTTTTTATGGGGTTAAGTGGGGAGACAAGGAGTCAGGGTTCCAATCAACCATGGTCCAACTGAATAACAGAAGAATCCTGGTGGGGCTGAATGGCCTCTTCCTATTTCCATAGAGCAGGCTCGAGGGGCTGAATGTCCTCTTCCTTTTCTCGTGGAGCAGGCTCAAGGGCCTGAATGGTCTCTCCCTGTTTTCTTGGAGCTGAATGGCCTCCTGTGGTTCTACTGCAGAAGTTCATGGCCAGTTACTGGGGCAGCTGGAGTCATGTCCTGTCACATAATGGTGTGGATTTTGCAGCAAGTCTGCCCAGGGTTTGGAGAAAATCCCGTTCCAGTTAACAGCTGGGTTTAAGCAGCAGGTAATTCACATTCTCACAGAATCTCAGAATCCTACGATGCAGAAGAGGCCCTTCGGCCCATCGAGTCTGCACCGACGCATGAAAGGCCCTGACCTGCCCACCTCATCCCACTTGCCAGCACTTGGCCAATAGCCTTGAATGTTATGATGTGCCAAGTACTCATCCAGGTACTTTTTAAAGGATGTGAGGCATCCCGCCTCCACCACCCTCCCGGGCAGCGCATTCCAGACCCTCACCACCCTCTGGGTAAAAGAGCTTTTCCTCAAATCCCCCCTAAACCTCCCCCCCCCCCTCACTTTTAACTTGTGTCCCCTCGTAACTGACCCTTCAACTAAGGGGAACAGCTGCTCCCTATCCACCCTGTCCATGCCCCTCATAATCTTGAACACCTCGATCAGGTCACCCCTCATTCTGATCCCATGTAGTTTACAGCCCCTGATTGGTTCTCTAGAAGCTGCACCACCCCCCCGCCCAATATGATGTTGTCTGCAAATTTTGAAAATTTACTTTTAACTGAAGGTGCTCTGTTAAATATAACACGACTTTACTCATATAATTTAAAGTATAAAATAAGGGATGTTATATTTCCTCTTTGACCTCCGTTTCGTTTCAATCAGCCAATTTTAAAATATAGAGTTGGGATTGATGGAGACAATAACCAGTCGTGTGTTTGCTTTCAGATGGTGAGGATTCTGAGAATCTTTATTCTGTGTCTGTAACTGGAGAGGGTCACTGGCGATCCGTCCGTGTGACCCGCAGCCCAGGTAAGAGCTATTCCTGTATGAACTGTCCAACTCCACAGAGCCCAGGACATTGGACTAGGCTCTGTGGTCGATGGGGGGGAGAATGAGGCAGAGGCGGTGGGGGAGGGGGGTCGCACATCTGCAAGCATTTCACATGTGGTGCTTCCCGGCTGCTGATGGCAATGACACAACGGGAGTCGGTCAGGTTCCTGGGGGATGGGGTTTTGTTTGGAACTCTTGGCGATTTGGTCGGGATCCCCAAGGATGAGGGGCTGAGGTGGGCTTAGTTGGAATACCCAAGGGGTAAAAGGGGTGTTAGTTGGGATATCCTGGAGGATAGAGTGGGGGCACCGTGACATTAGTCTGGATTCCCAGTTCCCAGGGAGAGGGTGAAGTCAGACAGGAGGCAGCAGGGGGACTGGGTGGGGCTGGTGGCGAAGGAGGGGGGGGGCGTTGGTCAGTTCCCTTTGGGGGTTGAGGATGGCCGGGCCATCACTTGGTGTGGACAGGATCCCAAACGCGCTTCACAGGAGCGTAATTTAGACAAAATTTAACACTGAGTCACATTGGGTAATGCGACCAATGCTTGGTCAAGGAGGGAGGTTTTAAATAGCCTCTTAAAGGAAAGGGAGGTGGAGAAGTTTAGGAAGAGAATTCCAAGCAACTGAAGGCACAGCCACCAGTGGTGGAATGGTTAAAAATAGGGATGCTCAAGATCCAGAATTGAAAGAGTGCAGAGATCTGGGAGGGTCGGGGGCTGGTGGAGATTACAGAGAGAGGGAGGGCCGAGGCCTTAGCGGGATTCGAAAACCAGGCTGAAAATTTTAAAATTGAAGCATCGCTGGTTCAGGAGCCAACGTCGGGCAGGTGGAGGTGACTGACTGAATCCTTTGTCACTTCTTATCGTCTGTGCTCCCCCATTAACCTGCATTCACTCAGTCTCATTGGCTGCCATTTCCCGGAATCCATCAATTTAAAATGCTCATTCTTGTGCTTAAATCCTTTAATGGCCTTTCCCCTTCCTCTATCCCAACTTCCAAGAATCCCTTCCTTGAACTGCCAACTCTTCTGACTCTGGCCAATCGTTCATCGCTCTGCCCTCTCGCCCCATCACTGGTGCCTCTGCCTTCAACTCCACATCTCTCTAGCTTCCTGTCCTCCATCCAGATGCTTTTAGGGAAGTAGTGTGGACTACTTGTAATTCTGAGTGATGTAGCTGGGGAGTTGTGGTCCGCTCGAGGGTAGTCAGAGGCAGGGGTTGGCGCTGCATGTGCCCAGATCATTGTGCTGAGCCCGTGTGCCCGTCTGTTACAGTGGTGGAAGATGCCAAGCTTGCCGAGTGTAAGGTGAGGCCAGCAGTGATCGAAATTACACGCAGTATGGTGGATCCCACTGCCGCCAACTTCTTTGTCTGGCCGTCCTGTGTGGAGGTTCAGCGATGTTCAGGTTGCTGCAACACCAGAAACTACAAGTGCCAGGCAACCAAGGTACACGAGCGACATGTGCAGGTGAGGAGTGTTGCTGCAAGGGAGTACTGTGGGGGGAGGGGGATGGGAGTGACAGGGTGGGGGTTGAGATTGGTGGGAGAGGCGAGGGCAGGTTGTTGGGGAGAGGTATTGGGGTGACGGGGATAGGGTTGTCAGTGTGGGGGGGAGGAGGTTGGGAATGGCAGGGGATGGGGGAGAGGGGCAGGGTGTTGGTAAGGGTTATTGGGGTGAGGGGGATAGGGTTGTCAGTGTGGGGGGTTGGGAATGGCAGGGGGTGGTAGAGGGGGCGGGGCGTTGGGGAGGGGTATTGGGGTGAGGGGGGTAGGGTTGTCAGTGTGGGGGGTTGGGAATGGTAGGGGGTGGGGGAGGGGGCAGGGTGTTGGGGAGGGGTATTGGGGTGAGGGGGGTAGGGTTGTCAGTGTGGGGGGGTTGGGAATGGCAGGGGGTGGGGGAGGGGGCAGGGTGTTGGGGAGGGTATTGGGGTGAGGGGGATAGGGCTGTCAGTGTGGGGGGGTTGGGAATGGCAGGGGATGGGGGAGAGGGGCAGGGTGTTGGTAAGGGTTATTGGGGTGAGGGGGATAGTGTTGTCAGTGTGGGGGGTTGGGAATGGCAGGGGGTGGGGGAGGGTTATTGGGGTGAGGGAGATAGGGTTGTCAGTGTGGAGGGGTTCGGAATGGGAGTGGGTGGAGGAGGGGGGCAGGGTGTTGGGGAGGGGTATTGGGGTGAGGGATAGGGTTGTCAGTGTGGGGGGGTTGGGAATGACAGGGGGTGAGGGAGAGGGGTAACAGTGTCAGTGGAGGGGTATTGGGGTACCAGGGTGAGTGAGGAGTGATAGACAGTAGTAGGCGTGGGGCAGAGTGTGCTGAAGTTATTGGGGAGGGGGAGTTGGGGGTATCGGGAGTTGGAGGGGCAGGGTGGGGAGAGAGGGGGATGTAGTGTCAGGGTGATGAAGATTTGGGGAGGGGGTTTGGGGGGTAATCAGGGAGAGGGATGGTGTCTGAGGGTGTGGGTAGGGATGTCAGGGAGTTGATGTGTTGTGGATGGGGAAGGGGGTAGATGTGTTGGGGTGTGGAATGGGGAAGGGGTTGGGTTTGTTGGGGGTGGGGTGGGTGTGGGGAAGGGAGGGTGGGTGTGTTGATGGGGTAGGGGAAAGGAGATGGGGGTGTCGGGAAGTGCGGAAAGTGGGTGGGTGTGTCGGGGTTATGAGGGATGGGGGAGGAAGGGGGTAGAGGTGGAGGAAGGGGTTGTCAGGGCTATGGGAGGTAGGGTTGTTAGAATTGTATAATCCCTACAGTGCAGAAGGAGGCTATTCGGCCCATCATATTTGCACCGACAACAATCCCACCCAGGCCTTATCCCCTTAACACCACATATTTACCCTGCTAATCCCCCAACACTTAGGGGCAGTTTAGCATGGCCAATCCACCTAACCCGCACATCTTTGGAGTGTGGGAGGAAACCGGAGCACCCGGAGGAAACCCACGCAGACACGGGGAGAACATGCAGACTCCACACAGTCAATGACCCAAGCCGGGAATCGAACCCGTGACCCTGGCGTTGTGAGGCAGCGGTGTAGCACCATTGTGCCACCCTAGGAGGAAGCCATTCAGCCCATCGATGCTCCACTGGCCCCACCCCCATAACCTTGGGGGGGATTAGGCAGTGGATGTGGGTCTCAGGGCAATCTGGAGGGTGAGGTGTAACGGGGGCATTGGCAGGAAAGGGGTTGTTGGTGTTGGGATGGATGGTTATGACTCTGGTCAGAATGCCCTATCCTACAGCAGTGTCTCAGTTGGCTGCGACACTGTAGGACACTGTAGGGCGGCACGGTGGCACAGTGGTTAGCACTGCTACCTCACAGTACCTGGGACCCGGGTTCGATTCCCGGTTTGGGTCACTGTGTCTGTGTGGAGTTTGCACGTTCTCCCCGTGTCTGCGTGGGTTTCCTTCGGGCGCTCCGGTTTCCTCTCACAGTCCAAAGATCTGCAGGTTAGGTTGATAGGCCATGCTAAATTGTCCCTTAGTGTCAGAGGATGAGCAGGGTTAATGCGTGGGGTTATGGGAATAGGATGAGGGTGGGATACGATCAGTACAACTTGATGGCTTGTACTGTCGGGATTCTATGACTGTGCCACCTCATCCTCTGTGATGGATGGAGTGTGGTGCCCAGTAAGTCTGGCAGGCAGCCACTGTTGTTTCCTCAGCTCTTTAACCCTGCCTGACCAGAAATAAAACTTCATCCCTTATCAGATATTTTAACAAACTAACCTGGACTCAGTCAGAGTGTTCCAGGAAATTCCTTTCATTCTTTTGCAATGAACCTTACGGGAATATTTTAGAAATAATTAGTTCCCAAAATGTCAGCAGAGGCTTCTAGAATCCTCAGTGGTGAGCAGTGACAGCGCTGGAGATCCAGGCCTTACTGTTGTCAATCTGGTTACATCTGCCATCGACAACTCGTGTCTGCATTCTTGACAGAATAATGGAAAATTCTGGAAATGGGCAGCAGGTGATTGGAGCACACATAGCAGAACTGGGCTGCTTTACGGAGTGTGCAGTCCCTTCATTAAAAACCTGCTGACAAAACTCTGCGACAAACATTGACAGTAAACTGTGACTGAGGCTCTGTATTTTTGGAACTGTCTGTTCTATTTGTGATTAGCAGTGGTTGAGTTCTCTGTGTCCTCTCTACCCGTCCTCAGGTCGTCAAAAAGGTCTATCGTCGCAAACGCCTCGTAACCAGGAAAGCGGTGGTGGTCTTGATGGACCACGTGGAATGCAAGTGTATGACAGCAGCTCAATACGCAGACTCCCGGGAGAGAGAGGGTGAGTATCTCACAACTGGAGCTCAAGGCAGGGAACAGGCGCTTGAGCAATTGGAGCCGGTGGTTGTCCGGGTGGGCCCGGGTTTCTGTTGGGTGGCTGAGTGAGTCGGGATTGCGTGATGTGTTTCTGGGTGAGTCGGGATTACGCGATGTGTTTCTGGGTGGGTCGGGGTTGTACGATGGGTGTCTGGGTGGGTGGGGTTGTATAATGAGTGTCTGGGTGGGTTGAGGTTGCATGGTGTCTGTCTGGGTGGGTGGGAGTTGTACGGTGGGTGTCTGGGTGGGTTTGAATTGTACGATGACTGTCTGGGTGGGTTGAGGTTGTACGATGGGTGTCTGGGTGGGTTTGGATTGTACGGTGGGTGTCTGGGTGGGTTTGGATTGTACGGTGGGTGTCTGGGTGGGTTGAGGTTGTACGGTGAGTGTCTGGGTGGGTTTGGATTGTACGGTGAGTGTCTGGGTGGGTTTGGATTGTACGGTGAGTGTCTGGGTGGGTTTGGATTGTACGGTGAGTGTCTGGGTGGGTTTGGATTGTACGGTGAGTGTCTGGGTGGGTTTGGATTGTACGGTGGGTGTCTGGGTGGGTTTGGATTGTACGATGGGTGTCTGGGTGGGTTTGGATTGTACGATGAGTGTCTGGGTGGGTTTGGATTGTACGGTGGGTGTCTGGGTGGGTTTGGATTGTACGGTGGGTGTCTGGGTGGGTTGAGGTTGTACAGTGGGTGTCTGGTGAGTTGAGGTTGTACGGTGGGTGTCTGGGTGGGTAGGGGTTGCACAATGAGTGTCTGGGTGGGTGGGCTTGTCCTGTACCTGAATATAGATCGAGTCATGTTTTTAGTCCACTGCTTATCACTCCTGCATTACACCGATAGCTATTCTGTTATTCACCCTCACCAATCTGTTAGTCCCCCGTGTATACGAGACTGGATAGTGAATATTTGCAAAATACTTCAGCTGTGGAGAGGGTCACAGGTAAAGCCATCCATAACGCACTGCCCCCAACCCCTCAGACCAGGAACAAGGAACTCAGCTGTTACCTTGCCTTTCTAACTATAACCCCAGCTGAGATTAACTGGCTGAGGTCAAGGCTGGATCCAGATGCTGCAGGCTCAGAATTTGATGGTTTGTTTTTCTCACCAGGTCCCTTGGTGATTCCAGCTCCCATTGCGTTCCGGGCTCGCAAGCACAGCAGCGGCAAACGGAAATATCAGAAATTCAAGTACATCAATGGAGGGAAGGACGTTCCCCAAAGATAGGATCAGGAGGCAAGATTCAGGTAAGGAGCTCTGGCACACAACTGGCCCCCAACAGAGTGGGGGCAAGGGAGAGGGTGTGCAGATGAAACATGGGATCAAGTGGGTAGGTGGGAGTGGTAGGGGGGGGGCGGGTATCAGCCACTTCTGAATGTGAGGTGCCTGTCTCACTGAATCCCTACAGAAGGTGGCCATTCGGCCCATCAAGCCTGCACCAGCAACAATCCCACCCAGGCCCTATCTCCGTAACCCCACGTATTTACCCCACTAACCCCCCGACACTAAGGGGCAATTTAACACGGCCAATCCACCGTAATCTGCACATCTTTGGGGTTGTGGGAGGAAACCGGAGCACTCGGAGGAAACCCACGCAGACACGGGGAGAACGTGCAGACTCCGCACAGACAGTGACCCCCAAGGCTGGAATTGTACCTGGGTCCCTGGCGCTGTGAAGCAGCAGTGCTAACCTACTGTGCCACCATGCCGCACATGTTGGCGGAGAGTAGGTCAGCGGCTAACTGGGGTCAGTGTTAATGGTGCCTCAGTCCATCACACTCACTTCATGTTGTTTGAATTTCCAGGTCTTACACTCAAGGGGCCCCCGTGGATGTTGGGAGTCGGGCAGCAGCAAGAAGCGTTTCAAGTTAGCCTCGCTGTTTTCAGCCGCTGAAAGTGGAATCTTCCGAAACTGAAATAGTTAATGGCCAAATGGAAGAATTTCATGGACTGCAGATTCGAGAAAAAGGACAAACCAGAGACAAACATGCACTAGAGACTAAAATTGACTTTTAATGCAAACATTTATAAGTGATGACCACTGGATTTGGAGAGCCAAGACTGAAGCCAACCAGCTCCATGCCTGTGTGAATGGACAGGGTGTGAGTGAGGCTGTGTCGAAGCCTGGGCTGTGTGCACTGTATATTTTGCTTTTTTATGTATTTTCCATATTTAAGGTAACCGTGTATTGATTACTGGGAACAGCATGAGGCAAAGTCAAGCTGCAATTGGCTGGTTCTGCCAGTTTCGGAGTGGCATTCTAAAGGGGTACATTGTTCAAGTCTGTCCACCAGCTGCTGATGTTGGGACCAAGGTTCCCATCCCTCATCCCATCCCCGATCCGCCTCCCGTCCAAGGTCCCGGTGTAGCGGTGACTGGTTCCAAACTTCACTCAGGGTTAGTGTGCACAGTTCCCCCGGGGGAGAGGGGCTCTGCAGCCCCTCCAGCTCGTCCACGGATTGGAACCCAGATTTCTGCCTCTACTCGGGGGGGGGGGGGGGGGGGGATAAAAGGGTTTAATACTGTGCAGTGAATGTTGTCACCTAACAACCCCACCCCCTGAGCCGACTCCACTTGTGCTTTGCCTCCTGGTGTCATGCTTGCAGGCGTGTAAGGGTTAACTGGGCCAAAGGAGTCGCCACTCTCTCTCTCTCTCTCTAGCTGCCTCTGGACTGGCCTCGGACAGGTTTTTGCATGATCCATAGCCAGAATGTCCCACTCCGTAGCGTTATCCAGCCCCTCCCCGCTCTCTCTAGACCCGGTGCATACTCGAGGAGTGTGCTCCAGGAGCTGACAGCAGGCCAAGCTCCGGCTGCTTGTTTACACAGCCCAAGGCTAGGGATGGGTCTGCAGTGGATCAGAGCCAGAGCTGGTAATCAAAACTCCAGCCTTGGATCTCAATGGAGCAGCACTGACTGTCAAATGGTGCCCTACCAAATGGGACAGAGACCGGGGGCTAAGTAACAGGCAATGGGAGCACGGATTAGGGGACAAGAGGGCTGGGGATTGATTGATCAGCGTCACTGATCAATAATGGAGCTTGTGTGGTGAAGCTGCTTGCTGTCGGGAGTGTACAGTGAGGGGCTGCTATGCATCAGCTCACTCGCAGTAAATCAGTTCCTGGTCAATGATGTTTTTTCAGGATAAATATTGTGACTAATTATTTATATATTTAAAGTTGTAAAAAAAAAAAAATTCTATGAAACATAATAAATGGCTGTTTGTGATTCCTGGGCAGACCAGGTGCAAAGGAACATCGAAATGTGTGTCAGTATGAGTCACACATTCCAATAAGAACAGGGACTGGGGAATGTGGAATGAATAATTGGACTCAAATCCATTCAGTTAATTATCTTCATTTGCAGTTTATTGCCTGAGGTTATGTCTGAAGGTTGGGAGGACCTACCCTCCAAGGTGAATATTGGTGCAGTATATCTCCTAACAGACTCCCCCACCTAACAGCAACCTGATTACCTGACACTGGGTGAACATCGATTCAGTCTTGGGAATTCCAGGGCTTCTCGGATTTGCTCCAGAAGCACAAACATAAGAAGGTTTCCTTGGGCTACAAGGAGCCTTCAGAAAGATGAGTTCATGCAGGGCTGCTCCAGGTCCCAGTATGCATCAATCCACCACATATAACTGCTCCTAATTTGACAACTTAATTGTCAATCTCAGTTGGAGCCGAGAACAGATCTGATAAAACTGTTGCATCAGTCAGATTGTAACTTCAGAACAGAGGAATCTTTATTCTGAACCTAACCTTGTGCTGTACCTGTCCTGGGAGTGTTTGATGGGGACAGTGTAGAGGGAGCTTTACTCTGTATCTAACTCCGTGCTGTACCTGTCCTGGGAGTGTTTGATGGGGACAGCATAGAGGGAGCTTTACTCTGTATCTAACCCCGTGCTGTACCTGTCCTGGGAGTGTTTGATGGGGACTGTGTAGAGGGAGCTTTAATCTGTATCTAACCCCGTGCTGTACCTGTCCTGGGAGTGTTTAATGGGAGTCATGATGTGGAGATGCCGGCGTTGGACTGGGGTAAACACAGTAAGAAGTCTCACAACACCAGGTTAAAGTCCAACAGGTTTATTTGGCAGCAAATACCATAAGCTTTCGGAACACAGTCTCACAGAAGGAGCTGTGCTCCGAAAGCTTATGGTATTTGCTACCAAATAAACCTGTTGGACTTTAACCTGGTGTTGTGAGACTTCTTAGTGTTTAATGGGTACAGTGCAGAGGGAGCTTTACTCTGTACCTAACCCCATGCTGTACCTGCGCTGGGAGTGTTTGATGGGGACAGTGCAGAGGGAGCTTTACTCTGAATTTAACCCCATGCTGTACCTGTCCTGGGAGTGTTTGATGGGGGACAGTGCAGAGGGAGCTTTACTCTGTATCTAATCCCATGCTGTACCTGTCCTGGGAGTGTTTGATGGGGACAGTGTAGAGGGAGCTTTACTCTGTATCTAACCCTGTGCTGTACCTTCCTGGGAGTGTTTGATGGGGACAGTGTAGAGGGAGCTTTACTCTGTATCTAACCCTGTGCTGTACCTGTCCTGGGAGTGTTTGATGGGGACAGTGCAGAGGGAGCTTTACTCTGTATCTAATCCCATGCTGTACCTGTCCTGGGAGTGTTTGATGGGGACAGTGTAGAGGGAACTTTACTCTGTTTCTCACCCCGTACTGTACCAATCCTGGGAGTGTTTGGAGCGTAGAGGAAGTTTGGGGCCTTGGAAGCAGTATAGTTCATAGATTGATCCCTGTGACAAGGGGGTTGTCGTTTGAGGAGAAACGGAGTTAACTGGGCCTAAATTCTCAGCAGTTTAGAAGAATGAGAGATGATCTCATTGACACCTACGAGATTTTGAAGGGTTTGCCGGGGCAGATACTGAGGGATTATTTCCCCTAGCTGGGTAATCTAGAACACAAGAGCAAGGACTCCGAATAGAGCTGATCATTTAGGACTGAACTGAGGAGAAATTCCTTCCCTCCAAAGAATCTTTGGAATTCTCTACCCCAGGTGGATACTCCATTGTTGAATATATTTAAGGATGGGAAAGACAGATTTTTGGTCTCTGAGAATCCAGGGATATGGGGAATGGGCAGGAAAGGGGAAGAAGATAAGCCATGACTGTATTGAATGGCGGAGCTGGCTCAGGGGGCATCCGGGTCTACTCCTATTGTCACATTCTTTTATAATTGGAACCTAGTTCCGTCCCTGTTCCCAACCTCAGTCCCAATCCAGAGCACCCCCCCCCATCTCCTCTCAAAGGGACTGACCCTGGAAGGAGACAGCGCTTCGAAGGGAATAGAGGTGGACGGAGGAAATATTGCTGAGTTCGGAGTCTCTCTCTTATTTGCAAATGTCTGCTCACACCCACTTGTACAAATTTACCTTATTCTCTCATGTGAAGGAGCTTCTCTCATGAGGAGGATTCTTTGAATCGGCGTCATACCAAAGGTGTTACACTAATGTCGGACCATCTCTTACCCTGGAAGCCTCTCTGCTCCAGCTCTGGAATGTCAATAGAGGGGCATATTTGCAGTAAGGCTGCTTTGGGATGACAGGTTGTTATTTCACCTCCTTCAACCATTTGAGTGCCAGGGACAGCTCTTGTTGTGGGATCTGCTGCGGTTTCCCGCTGGAAAGTGAGGGTAAGGGTTAACGCTGGGCCAGAGCCAGAAGCAGCGAGGAAAGGCTAACAGAGGCATCACACTTAAAGGTATTTGGTTATTGCAAGCAGTTTCTTTGCCAGCTTTAACAGCTCAGTGCTAAAATGCAGGAAAGAGAAAATTGCTCTTTTAGATGGTCGCAGGGAGATTGAGGGACTGCGGGGAAGGCCAGGTAGAACAGTAAAACATTGGAGAGGTGAAGAGGGTGAGGGGAATCCAGAGTTGGTTACTGTGAGTGGAAGGCTCAAAGGGGAAGCTATTCCAATTACAAAGGATTACGTAACATGTACAGCACAGAAACAGGCCTTTCAACCTAATCAGTCCATACTGCTGTAAATGTTCCATTCTGAGTTTAAAAATAATAACCTGATTTTTTTTGTATCAGTGGATTTGATTTGATTTATTATTGTCACATGTATTGGGATACAATGAAAAGTATTGTTTCTTGCGCCCTATACACACACCGCATACTGTTCATAGAGTACATAGGGGAGAAGGAAAGGAGAGGGTGCAGAATATAGTCTTGCAGTTTCAGCTAGGGTGTAGAGAAAAATCAACTTAATATATGGTAGGCCCATTCAAATATCAGATGGTAGCAGGGAAGAAGCTGTTCTTGGGTCAGTTGGTACGTGTTCTCAGTATTTTGTACCTTTTTCCCAATGGAAGAATCGCAGAATTCCTACAGTGCAGAAAGAGGCCATCCAGCCCACCGACCCTGCACCGACAATGATCCCACTCAGGCCCAATCCCTGTAACGCCATATATTTACCCTGCTAATCCCCCTGACACTAAAGGACAATTTATCATGGCCAATCTACCTAACTTGCACATCTTTGGACTGGTGGAAGAAGGTGGAAGTGAGAATGTCCAGGTTGCATGGGGTCCTTGGTTAGGCTGGCTGCTTTTAGAACATAGAACAGTACAGCACAGAACAGGCCCTTCGGCCCACGATGTTGTGCCGAGCTTTATCTGAAACCAAGATCAAGCTATCCCACTCCCTATCATCCTGGTGTGCTCCATGTGCC
Source organism: Mustelus asterias (assembly GCF_964213995.1). Taxonomy (NCBI): domain Eukaryota; kingdom Metazoa; phylum Chordata; class Chondrichthyes; order Carcharhiniformes; family Triakidae; genus Mustelus; species Mustelus asterias. The sequence goes on from NC_135821.1 coordinate 15,803,096, forward strand.
TATCCAATAACCGCTTAAATGTTCCTAAAGTGTCTGACTCCACTATCACTGCAGGCAGTCCATTCCACGCCCCAACCACTCTCTGCGTAAAGAACCTACCTCTGATATCCTTCCTGTATCTCCCACCACGAACCCTATAGTTATGCCCCCTTGTAATAGCTCCATCCACCCGAGGAAATAGTCTTTGAACGTTCACTCTATCTATCCCCTATCTATCCCCTTCATTGACTCTCAACTGCCCTCTGAACAAGGGCAACAAGGGATGGGCAATAATTGCTGGCCAGCCAGAGTTACCAGTGTCCCACAAATGAATTTTTAAAAAATGTTTGCTGATTCTTCTAGCCTGCCCAAGACCTGTTGCAGATAATTGGTTTCATCCTCATTGTCTACCATACTGCCAATTTAGGTGCATTGGCCATGTTCTCCCTTAATGTACCTGAACAGATGCCAGACTGTGGCAGGTTAGTTCAAGCAAAATCACAAATGGAAGGGTAGAGTGTGGTGGAAATAATTTTTTGAGGTGTGTCTATTTCAATGCCAGGAGTATTGTGGGGAAGGCAGATGAGCTGAAGGCATGGATAGACACATGGAAATATGACATGATAGCCATTAGTGAAACTTGGCTACAGGAGGGGCAGGACTGGCAGCTCAATGTTCCAGGGTTCCAATGTTTCAGGCGGGATAGAGGCAGAGGGATAAAAGGTGGGGGGGTGGCATTGTTGGTCAGGGAAACTGTTACAGCGGTACTCAGGCAGGATAGATTAGGGAGCTTGTCTACAGAGGCCCTATGGGTGGAGCTGAGAAACAGGAAAGGTATGACCACATTAATGGGCTTGTATTATAGACCACCCAATAGTCAGCGAGAATTGGAGGAGCAAATCAGCGGAGAGATAGCTGACAACTGCAAGAAACACAAAGTTGCGATCGTAGGGGATTTTAATTTTCCACATATAGATTGGGACTCGCATACTGTTAAAGGTTTAGACGGGGTAGAGTTTGTAAAATGTGTTCAGGAGAATTTTCTACATCAGTATATAGAGGTGCCAACTAGAGAGGATGCGATATTGGATCTCCTATTGGGAAATGAGTTAGGGCAGGTGATGGATGTGAGTGTGAGGGAACACTTTGGATCCAGTGATCATAATGCCATTAGTTTCAACCTGATCGTGGATAAGGATAGATCTGGTCCTCGGGTTGAAGTTCTGAGCTGGAAAAAGGCCAAATTTGATGAAATGAGAAGGGATCTGGGAAGTGTGGATTGGCACAGGCTGTTCTCTGGTAAGGATGTAAATGGAAAGTGGGAGGCCTTCAAAGGAGAAATTTTGAGAGTGCAGAGTTTGTATGTTCCTGTCAGGATTAAAGGCAAAGTAAATCGGAATAAGGAACCTTGGTTCTCGAGGGAGATTGGAGATTGTAATACTGATTAAGAGGAAGAGAGAGTTGTATGAAATGTACAGGCAGCAAGGAACAGATCAGATGCTCGAGGAGTATAAAAAGTGCAAGAAGCTACTTAAGAGGGAAATCAGGAGGGCTAAAAGAAGACATGAGGTTGCTTTGGCAGACAGAGTGAAGGAAAATCCAAAGAGCTTCTATAGGTATGTTAGGAGCAAAAGGATAGTGAGGGATAAAATTGGTCCTCTTGAAGACCAAAGTGGTAGACTGTGTATGGAACCAAAAGAGATGGGGGAGATACTAAATGTTTTTTTTTGCATCCGTATTTACTGAGGAAACGGGCATGGAGTCTACGGAAATAGGGCAAACTGGTAGGGAGGCCATGGAACCTTTACAGATTAAAGGGGAGGAGGTGCTCGCTGTCTTGAGGCAAATCAGAGTGGATAAATCCCCAGGACCGGACAGGGTATTCCCACGGACCTTGAGGGAAGCTAGTGTTGAACTTGCAGGGGCCCTGGCAGACATATTTTAAATGTCAGTATTCACGGGGGAGGTGCCGGATGATTGGAGGGTGGCTCATGTTGTTCCGTTGTTTAAAAAAGGTTCCAAAAGAAATCCGGGAAATTAACGGCCAGTAAGTTTGACGTCGGTGGTGGGCAAGTTATTGGAAGGTGTGATAAGGGATAGGATCTACAAATATTTGGATAGACAAGGACTTATTAGGGAGAGTCAACATGGCTTTGTGCGTGGCAGGTCATGTTTGACCAATCTATTAGAGTTTTTCGAGGAGGTTACCAGGAAAGTGGATGAAGGGAAGGCGGTGGATGTTGTCTACCTGGATTTCAGCAAGGCCTTTGACAAGGTCCCTCATGGGAGGTTAGTTAGGAAGGTTCACTCGCTAGGTATACATGGGGAGGTAGTAAATTGGATAAGACACTGGCTCAATGGAAGAAGCCAGAGAGTGATTGTGGAGGATTGCTTCTCTGAGTGGAGGCCTGTGACTAGTGGTGTGCCGCAGGGATTGGTGTTGGGTCCATTGTTGTTTGTCATCTATATCAATGATCTGGATGATGATGTGGTAAATTGGATCAGCAAGTTTGCTGATGATACAAAGATTGGAGGTGTAGTGGACAGTGAGGAAGGTTTTCAAAGCTTGCAGAGGGATTTGGACCGACTAGAAAAATGGGCTGAAAAATGGCAAATGGAATTTAACACAGACAAGTGTGAGATATTGCACTTTGGAAGGACAAACCAAAGAAGAACGTACAGGGTAAATGGTAGGACTCTGAAGAGTGCAGTTGAACAGAGGGATCTGGGAATACAGGTACAGAATTCCCTAAAAGTGACGTCACAGGTGGATAGGGTCGTAAAGAGTGCCTTTGGTACATTGGCCTTTATAAATCGGAGTATCGAGTATAAAAGTTGGAGTGTTATGGTAAGGTTATATAAGGCATTGGTGAGGCCGAATTTGGAGTATTGTGTACAGTTTTGGTCACCTAGTTACAGGAAGGATGTAAATAAGGTTGAAAGAGTGCAGAGAAGGTTCACAAGGATGTTGCCGGGACTTGAGAAGCTGAGTTACAGAGAGAGATTGAATAGGTTGGGACTTTATTCCCTGGAGCGTAGAAGATTGAGGGGAGATTTGATAGAGGTGTATAAGATTTTGATGGGTATAGATAGAGTGAATGCAAGCAGGCTTTTTCCGCTGAGGCTAGGGGAGAAAAAAACCAGAGGGCATGGGTTAAGGGTGAAAGGAGAAAAGTTTAAAGGGAATATTAGGGGGGGGCTTCTTCACGCAGAGAGTGGTGGGAGTGTGGAATGAGCTGCCAGATAAAGTGGTAAATGCTTTTAACATTTAAGAAAAACTTGGACGGGTTCATGGATGAGAGGGGTGTGGAGGGATATGGTCCAAGTGCAGGTCAGTGGGACTAGGCATGAAATGGTTCGGCACAGACAAGAAGGGCCAAAAGGCCTGTTTCTGAGCTGTAATTTTCTATGGTTCTATGGTTCTATCTCTCTGTTCCTCCACAGTCTTCAGAACCCTACCTTTGATCCTGTAATCTACATTTAAATTAGTCCTACCAAAATGAATCACCTCACATTTATCAGGGTTAAACTCCATTTGCCATTTTTCAGCCCAGCTTTGCATCCTATCTATGTCTCTTTGCAGCCTACAACAGCCCTCCACCTCATCCACTACTCCACCAATCTTGGTGTCATCAGCAAATTTACTGATCCACCCTTCAGCCCCCTCCTCTAAGTCATTAATAAAAATCACAAAGAGCAGAGGACCAAACACTGATCCCTGTGGCACTCCGTTAGCAACCTGCCTCCAGTCCGAAAATTTTCCATCCACCACCACCCTCCGTCTTCGATCAGACAGCCAGTTACCTATCCAATCGGCCAACTTTCCCTCTATCCCACACCTCCTCACTTTCATCATAAGCCGACCATGGGGGACCTTATCAAACGCCTTACTAAAATCCATGTATATGACATCAACTGCCCTACCTTCATCAACACACTTAGTTACCTCCTCAAAAAATTGAGGATGCTTTTCTAAGGCAGTGGGAAGTGTAGACTGAGTCAATGGATGGGAGGCTGGTTTGCGTGATGGACTGGGCTACATTCAATGACCCTTTGTAGTTTCTTGCGGCCTTGGTCAGAGCAGGAGGCATATCAGGCTGTGACACATCCAGAAAGGATGCTTTCTATGGTGCATCTGTAAACATTGGTGAGAGTTCTAGCGGACATGCCAAATTTCCTTAGCCTCCTGAGGCATTGGAAATGTGCACATCACATTTATTGCCCATCCCTCGTTGCCCTTGAGAAAGTGGTGGTGAGCCGCCTTCTTGAACTGCTGCAGTCCATGTGTAGGTACACCGACAGTGCTGTTAGGAAGGCAGTTCTAGAAGCTACAGTGAAGGAACGGCGACATAGTTCCAAGTCAGAATGGTTTGGAGGGGCACTTGCAGGGTGTGGTGTTCCCATGCTTCTGCTCCCCTTGTCCTTCAAAGTAGTAGAAGCTTCAAGTTTGGAAGGTGCTGTTGTGAGAGTCTTGGCAAATTGCTGCAGTGTATCTTTTAGATGGTACCCACTGATGCCACTCTGTGCCGGTGGCGAAGGGAGTTAATGTTTAAGGTGGTGGATCGATGCGCTGATCAAGCAGATTACTTTGTCCTGGACTGTGTTGAGCTTCTTGACTACACTTGTCGAGGTGATTGGAGAGTATTCCATCACACCCCGGACTTGGGCCTTGATGGTGAACAGGATTTGGGAAATCAGGAGGTGAGTAACTTATAGCAGAATCCCTGGCCTCTGACCTGCCCTTGTCGCAGCAGAATTTATATGGCTTGTCCAGTTTAGTTTCTGGCTAATGATGATCCTCAAGATTTTGATAGTGGGGAATGCAATGATGGAAATGCCATTGAACATCAAAGACAAATGCTTAGATTCTCTCACTGGGGACGTTCATGGCCTGGCATCTCTGTGACAGAAATGTTACTTGCCATTTATCTGCCCACGCTTGAATGTTGTCCAGATACACATGGACTGTATTGGTATCTGAGAAGTTGCAAATGGCACTTAACGCTATGCAATCAACAGCAGACATCCCTACCTCTGGCCTTATGATGAAACGGCTGAAGATGATTGAGTCTGGGACACTACCATGAGGAACTCCTGCAGCGATGTCCTGGGACTGAGGCGATTGACCTAAACCACAACCATTGTCCTTGGGTATGACTCCAACCTGTGGAGATTTCCATTGACTTCAATTTTATTAGGGCCCCTTGATGCTACACTCGATCAAATGCTGCTTTGATGTCAAGGGCAGTCACTCACCTCACTGCCAGAGTTCAGTGCATTTGACCTTGTTTGAACCAAGGCTGTAAGATACCTGGAACTGAATGGTCCTGGGCAGAATGGTCTGGAGTCATATGTAGGCCAGAACAGGTAAGGACAGCAGATTTCCTTCCCTAAAGGACATTAGTGAACCAGATGGGGTTTTCTTTATGGCAATTGTTTCATGGTCATCATTAAACTTTTAATTTCAGATTTTTATTGAATTCAAATTTCACCAACTGCTGTGATGGGATTCAAACCAGGGTGTCCAGAACTTTACCATGGGTCTCTGGATTGCTAGTCCCATGACAATCGCACTACAACACCACTTCATCGAAGAGGTCCATTCATCCCATCAGGCTTGTCTTGGCTGTCTGGAAGAGCAATCCAGTTAGTCCCACTCCCTGACAATCTCTTCATATTCCTGAAAATTATTTTCCTACAAGATTTTATCCAATTATCCCTTAAGTCTACTGTTGAAACTGTGTCCATCACGTTAACTCGGTGTATGCCAGATCCTAATTAGTAGTTACGTGAAAGTTCTACTTCACATTATGTCCGGTTGTTTTGCTAATCTCCCTCAATCTGTGCCCTCTGGTTATCAACCCTTCAGCCAATGAAAATTGTTTTTCTCCAATTCCTTGATAGGAATCCTTCATGATTTTGAACATCGCCATCAAATGTCTTCTTGGGATAAATGTGAGGTGATTCATTATAAATGTGAGGTGATTCATTTTGGTAGGACTAATTTAAATGTGGATTACAGGGTCAAAGGTAGGGTTCTGAAGACTGTGGAGGAACAGAGAGATCTTGGGGTTCATATCCACAGATCTCTAAAGGTTGCCACTCAAGTGGACAGAGCTGTGAAGAAGGCCTATAGTGTGTTAGCTTTTATTAACAGGGGGTTGGAGTTTAAGAGCCGTGGGGTTATGCTGCAACTGTACAGGACCTTGGTGAGACCACATTTGGAGTATTGTGTGCAGTTCTGGTCACCTCACTATAAGAAGGATGTGGAAGCGCTGGAAAGAGTGCAGAGGAGATTTACCAGGATGCTGCCTGGTTTGGAGGGTAGGTCTTATGAGGAACGGTTGTGGGAGCTAGGGCTGTTCTCTCTGGAGCGGAGGAGGCTGAGGGGAGACTTAATAGAGGTTTATAAAATGATGAAGGGGATAGATAGAGTGAACGTTCAATGTCTATTTCCTCGGGTGGATGGAGCTATTACAAGGGGGCATAACTATAGGGTTCGTGGTGGGAGATACAGGAAGGATATCAGAGGTAGGTTCTTTACGCAGAGAGTGGTTGGGGTGTGGAATGGACTGCCTGCAGTGATAGTGGAGTCAGACACTTTAGGAACATTTAAGCGGTTATTGGATAGGCACATGGAGCACACCAGGATGATGGGGAGTGGGATAGCTTGATCTTGGTTTCAGATAAAGCTCGGCACAACATCGTGGGTCGAAGGGCCTGTTCTGTGCTGTACTGTTCTATGTTCTATGATTCAAAGATGTGTAGGCTAGGTGAATTGGACATGCTAAATTGCCCCGTATTGTCCCAAGATGTGTAGATTAGAGGGATTAGAATCACAGAATCCCTACAGTGCAGATGGAGGCCATTCGGCCCATCAAGTCTGCATTGGATAATCCCACCCAGACCCTAGCCCCATAACTCTTCATATTTACCCTGCCAATCTCCCTGACACTAGGGTTAATTTAGCATGGCCAATCAACCTAACCTGCACATCTTTCGACTGTGGAGATGCCGGCGTTGGACTCCCCATCTTTCGACTAGCCATTGTAAATGAGTGGGGTTACGGGGTTAGGGCAGAGGGGAGGGCCTGGGTAAGATCCTCTGTTAGAGTCGGTGCAGACTCAATGGGCCGAATGACCTCCTGCATTGTAGGGATTCTATAACAACCCCAACTTCTCCAATCTATCCACGTCACTGTAATCCCTCAGCCCCGTATCCGTCCTAATAAATATCTTCTATACCGTCTCGAAAGTCTTTATGTTCTTCCTGAAGTGTGGGGCCCAGAATTGGAAGCAATAGTTCAGAATTAGTACCTCATCTTTGTTTAACATAATTCCTGTATACTATACCCCTATCTATTTGGTCCAGGGCCCCATATACATTATTATATAAAATAAAAGCTGGAAATATTCAGCAGGTCTGGCAAGAACTTGTGGAGAGAGAAACTGAGTTAATGGGCTGAATTTTCCAGCTGTTCCCACCGACAGCGACTCCCACCCTCCCCCAACCCCCCCTGCGGTGGGTTCCCCAGTAGCAGCGACGGGTGAAAAATACAAAATACCATTCACATCGGCGGGAGCGGAAGATCCCGCCATTGACCAATGGCGTGCAGCCTCTGCCACTGGGGGAAGGGACGGATAATATTCCAGAGGCTGCCTAACCTGCTGAGTATTTTCTGCTTTTATTTTGGATTCCCAGAATCCGCGTTATTTTCCTCTTGCTTCGTGAACAAGCTTTGAAGGCAGCCGGACAGGTCATTCAAGGTTTGTGCGCTGATAGCCCAGTTATCTCCAATCTGGCGCCCACTTTAAAATTGCACCAATTAATATTGTCTCCGTCCATTCCTCCCTCCCGAAATGTATTACCTCACACTTTCCTGGTTTGAGTCTCATTTGCCCAGTCAACCAGTCTGTCTATGCTCTCTTGAAAGAAAGACTTACATTTATATCGTGCCATTTCATAACCACCGGACGTCCCTTAGCTCCTTAAAGCCAATGAATTATTTTTGAATTGGAGGAAACGCAGCAGGCAATTTGCAAATGTAAGCTTCCATGAACAGCAAGGTGATAATGACCCTGATCATAATGAATGGCGGAGCAGGCTTGTCGGGCCGAATGGCCTACTCCTGCTTCTAATTTCGATGTGATCTGTTGATTGGCAGCTAAGTATTGACCAGGGCCTTTGGGATAACTCTCCCGCCCTTTCTGGTAAGTCCTGGTGTGGGATCTTCTGAATGAGCCCAGAGTGACCAGGTTTCTCATAACTGGGAACAGCTGAAGATTATTGCTATCTTCCTCGGTGTGCACTACTGTTTGTACTATCTTTTACTTTTATTTATTCGTTCATAGGATGTGCGCATCGTTGGTAAGGCCAGCATTTATTGTCCATTCGTCAGCGGCCTTGGGAAGGTGGTGATGAGTCGCCTTCGTGGACCGCGGCAGTCCATGCAGTGTAGGTACATCCACAGTGCTGTTCGGGAGGGCCAGGGTTCTGACCCAGTGAAGGAACGGTGATCTATTTCCAAGTCAGGAAACAGTGTTTGGCTTCAAGGGAAACCTGCAGGTGGTGGTGTTCCCATGTGACTGCAACCCCTGTCCTTCCAGGAGGTCACGGTTGCAGGTTTGAAAGGTGCTGCCGAAGGAGCCTTGGTGAGTTGCAGTATATCTTGTGGATGGTGCACACTGCTGCCACTGTGGAGGAAATGAATGCTGAAGGTGATGAATGAGATGCCAATCAAAGTGGGCTGCTTTGTCCCTAGATGGCGTTGAAATTCTAAATTCAAAATATCTCTAAATTGTGAAATTGTACTCTGTATCCATTAGTCTAGGTCATCAATATTGACCTCGTTTACACAGGAAATATATGAGGGACTGTCTGGGGACAGTCTGCTGCCATGGTGGCACAGTAGTCAGCACTGCTGCTTCACTGCCCCAGGGACCCAGGTTCAACTCTGGTCTTAGATGTCTGTCCTAGTTTGCACATTTAGGGCAGCAGGATGGTGCAGTGGTTAGCACTGCTGCCTCACTGCGTCAAGGACCTAGGTTCGATTCCCGGCTTGGGTCACTGTCTGTGCGGAGTTTGCACGTTCTCCCCATGTCAGCGAGGGTTTCCCCAGGGTGCCCCGGTTTCCTCCCACACTCCAAAGATGTGCGGGTTAAGTGGATTGGCCATGCAAATTGCCCCTTAGTGTCAGGGGGACTAGCTAGGGTAAATGCATGGGGTTATGGGATAGGGCTTGCATGGGATTGTGGTCGGTGCAGACTCGATGGACCGAATGGCCACTTTCTGCGCTGTAGAGATTCTATGATTACTATGAAAGAAGGGCAGCGAGTGTGGAAAAATTGAAGTAAGAAGTGATTGTGGCTTTAATTGTGGGACTGTCCAGATGGAGCCCCCTACTATATTCTTTGGATTTCAGGATGAGAAGAGGGACCATACAGTAGGGGCTGTGGTTTCTGTTGTGAGGGCAAGATAGGTTTGGAGTACATTTATGTAAATACCCCAAGTAAGGAAAAAAAGGTGCGTTCAGGTAGAGTAGAATTGATGTAGCGGCAATAATATCTGGAATAATGGAGAACAAAGGGAGGAAGAGCAACCTAATATTCTATCATATTCAGAAAAGATAGGAAAGGACAGAATGAGATGGGATGGAACTCAATGGAGTTTAGAAGGATGAGGGGGGGGGGTCTCATTGAAACTTACAGTATATTGAAAGGCCTGGATAGAGTGGACGTGGGGAAGATGTTCCCATTAGTCGGAGAGACTCGGATCCAAGGGCACAGCCTCAGAGTAAAGGGACTTCCCTTTAGAACCGAAATGAGGAGGAATTTCTTCAGCCAGAGGGTGGTGAATCTGTGGAATTCATTGCCACAGAAGGCTGTGGAGGCCGGGTCATTGAGTGTATTTAAAAGACGGAGATAGATAGGTTCTTGATTGGTAAGGGGATCAAAGATTACGGGGAAAGACTGGAGAATGGGGTTAAGAAACATATCAGTTATGATTGAATGGCGGAGCAGACTCGATGGGCTGAATGGCCTAATTCGACTCCTATATCTTATGGCCTTATGGAAGTTTCGATCAAAGATACGAGGTGGAATTTTATGGTCGTAAGATGCAGCGAGAAGTTCAAAAGTCCATTGACTTTGGCGGGACTGGAAGATCCCACTAGCAGGAGGGGCTGTAAAATCCCACCCACTGCAACTGCACGAAAAAGTGATGATGTACTTGAGGATCCAAATGCTAAATTGTTAGAATTAAGGAACAGTGGCGCTGTCTACAGCAGACACTAAATGGTGGTGGGAGATGGAGGAGCAAATTTTCAGGCAACTTTCAACATGGTGCAGGAGTGATGACGATGAGGAACTTTCATTATCCAAGTGTATGTTTATTCTTTCAAGAGATGTGGGCATCACTGGCAATGCCAGAATTTGTTGCCAAACCCAAATTGCCCTTAAACAGAAGGCAGTTAAGAATCAACCATGTTACTGAGGACCAGGAGTCACGTGTCGGCCAGACATGGCAGATTTCCTTCGCTCAAGGCCGCTAGTGAGCCAGGTGGGTTATTATTCTTTAAAAATGATAGCCTCGTGGGCACCATTTCTGAGACTAGCTTTCACTTCCAGATTTAATCAATTGAATTGAAGTTCAACCAGCTGCCATGGTGGGATTTGAACCTGTGTCCCCAGAGCATTAGTCTGGGCCTCTGGATTACTAGCCCAGTGACAATACCATTGTCTCCTCCTATATTTAGGAAGGTAATTCTCCCCGTATCTGCGTGGGTTTCCTCCGGGTGCTCCAGTTTCCTGCCACAGTCCAAAGATGTGCAGGTTAGGTTGATTGACCATGCTAAATTTTTATTTGATTTGATTTGATTTATTATTGTCACATGTATTAACATACAGCGAAAAGTGTTGTTTCTTGCGCGCTATACAGACAAAGCATACTGGTCATAGAGAAGGAAAGGAGAGAGTGCAGAATGTAGTGTTACAGTCATAGCTAGGGTGTAGAGAAAGATCAACTTAATGCGAGGTAGGTCCATTCAAAAGCCTGATGGCAGCAGGGAAATTGCCACTTAGTGCCCCAGGGGTGTGTGGGTTAGGTAAATACGTGAGGTTAGGGCCTGGGTGGCACGGTAGCACAGTGGTTAGCACTGCTGCTTCACAGCTCCAGGGACCTGGGTTCGATTCCCGGCTTGGGTCACTGTCTGTGTGGAGTTTGCACATTCTCCTCGTGTCTGCGTGGGTTTCCTCCGGGTGCTCCGGTTTCCTCCCACAGTCCAAAGATGTGTGGGTTAGGTTGATTGGCCATGCTAAAAATTGCCCCTTCATAGAAATCATAGAAACCCGACAGTGCAGAAGGAGGCCATTCGGCCCATCGAGTCTGCACCGACCACAAACCCACCCAGGCCCTACCCTCACATATTTACCCGCTAATCCCTCTAACCTACACATCCCAGGACTCTAAGGGGCAATTTTAACCTGACCAATCAACCTAACCCGCACCCTTAGTGTCCTGAGATGTGTGGGTTAGCGGGTAAATATGTAGGGATATGGGGGTAGGGCCTGGGTGGGATCGTGGTCGGTGCAGACTCGATGGGCCAAATGGCCTCTTTCTGCACTGTAGGGTTTCTATGGTTCTATGGGTTAGGCGCTCTGTTGGAGAGTTAGTGCAGACTCAATGGGCCAAATGGTCTCCTTCTGCACAATAGGGATTCTATGATAATCGTGCAAAGACATTAAAGGATCCCTGGAATATGTATTAGACTCTAGTAACTAGAGCACTTTCTTTATCAGTGTGTTTTGAGCCCCACGAGGAAGGAAGAAGAGCTGTGTCCAGCCCTGGAAAACCAAGTTGGATAAGTGGACGTGTTTCAGGAGGAGCATTTGTGGAAACAGTGATCATAATGTCATTGGGTTAAGAATAATCATGGGAAAGGACAAGGAAAGACCAAAGGTAAAAATATTCACCAGGAAGCGGGTTCATTTCATTGAGATGAGAGGTTCTCGAGTCAAAGATTTGCCAGTAAATGAGCAATGGGAGGCCTTCAAGAAGGAGGTTGTTTGGATACAGAGCAGATATATTCCCACACCTGGGATGGGGAGCGCATCTCAAGTTAAAGCTCCCTGGATGGCTGAAGGTAATGAGCTGGAGTTTCCAATGACCTGCATTGACTCCAGCACAATTCACCTGAAATCTGCCAAACCAGTGCCAAAAAATCAAGAAATCCAGGATTTTTTGCACTGGTTTGTAAAACATTGCGCTGGGAGCTGGCCCTGCTGGATCAAATCAATTCCCCATCAGCTAATTCAGAGCTACCAGGCTCTGACTGGCACTCCCACAGCCATCTCTCAGTTTGTGGGGCCACCCATTTACCAGGGCCCCGTGCTACAGTGTTGTGTGTTATTACAAGTCTGCTTCTGCCCACTGTGCACTATTTGTGAGTCTTCACTCAGCTTCTTAAAGTTAAACTGGATTTATTGAGGTGTGGGCCCAGTAAAGGGCACCTTCTTGAAGCTTATAAATATTAAAAATCATAATTTATTAAGAAACTGATTTCTGTACAACAATGAAACTGGTAAATTGTTTGTAGAGATTTTAAAATCATTTTAATTTATTTAAAATCAGTTTAATCAGAGCTCGTGGGCTCGAGACTTCCGATTAAAAAGATGCTAGGGTGAGATTTTCTGGCCTATCCTGCTGGCGGGATCTTCCCGTCCCTGAAGGCGACCCCCCTTGTTCCCCCCCTCCCCCCCCCCCCCCCCGCCACCCCTGTCCCCACACACACACACACGCGCGGTTCCCCGGCAATGGGACAGGCAAGCCACTCAAAACACTGTAGACATCGGCAGGACTGGATGATGATCCCCTCCCCTCCCCTCCACCCCCCTCACCTCCCTGCCCCCCTGCCCCGCCCCCGCAGCCAATGGCGAGGCCGTCTCAACCACCAGAAATCACGCCACGGAGGTGAGGGGGCAGTGGGGGGCGCGGGGGGTGGGGGTTCTGGATAATCCAGCCCTTACTATTTGTGATAAGCACATTTCTCTGCCGAAAGCGATAAGGCTACACGTGGTCACTGCTTCAAACACTTCTTAGAATCTTTTAAACCCCAAACATGCCGCCCAACTATAGAAGATTTAACTTTCAACATTGTGCAAAGACGGAAGCTGGGGCAGAAAAAAAAGGCAATTTTTTTGCTGGATCACCGATTGTGTCCAAAGCAGAAATGGTGGACATTAAAATGAAACAGAAAAAGGAAGTTTAAAATAAATACCAAACTCATAATGTCATCGAAAACCAAGCTGGATACAGCAAGTTCGGGGGAGAACTTAAAAAGGAAGTAAGAGGGACAGGCCGGACACACAAAAATAGATTCGTGGCTTACATGAAAGAGAAGGCAAAGTTCTTTCATAAAAATGGACATAGTAAGAGAGAATGGAGGATTGGATCCGCAGTTAGGCTGCACGGCCTCTTGCCTTGTGGCTACTCTTCAATCTCAACCCCACTTTCTCACCCAATCACCAAACATTTGATTCCCTTAGTGTCCCAGAATCTATCACGATGAGGAGATGTCGGCGTTGGACCGGGACGGGCACAGTGAGAATTCTCACAACACCAGGTTAAAGTCCAACAGGTTTATTTGGTGGCACGAGCTTTCGGAGCGCTGCTCCTTCACTCACCCGATGAAGGAGCAACGTTCCGAAAGCTTGTGATTCCAAATAAACCTGTTGGACTTTAACCTTGAATAATCACAATGACTGAGCCGCAGCCCCGAGGGGTCGAGACCAAGGATGAATAAATTACTTCTCATCTCGGTCTTAAGTGGCTGTCTTCTTATCCTGCGATTGTGGCCCCGCGTTCTAGACTCCCCAGCCAGGGAGAGACAACCTCTCAGCATCTACCCCGATAAAGCCTCTCAGACCCGCATGTGATTCAGTGAGATTCAGATTCTCTTAACCTATCGATAGTATAGGTTCAGTTTTATTTATCTATTTGTGTCACAAGCAGGTTTACATTAACACTGCAATGAAGTTACTGTGAAAATCCCCTAGTCGCCACACTCCGGCGCCTGTTCGGGTACACTGAGGGAGAATTTAGCATGGCCAATGCACCCTAACCCGCACATTCTCAGACTGTGGGAGGAATCTGGAGCACCCGGAGGAAACCCACGGGGAGAATGTGCAGACTCCACACAGACAGTGACCCAAGCCGGAATCGAACCCAGGTCCCTGTCGGCAGACAGGAAGGTCAGCAGGGGGCGGGGGGAAAGTCCAACGGGAGTGCCCAGACGGGTCCTACACCGGTGGGATTTCCCATTCGGATTGTCCCTGCCCACCTCCAATGGTGTAACTGGGCTGCTGTCATGGAAGGTCGGGAACCCTGTTACCATCCGTTAATATATGATTTTCCAGGATTCCCAGTGCATTGGAAGTTTACTGTTCAGGAAAGGAGGAGGAAAAGTAACGGGGAACTCCAGACCCGTTAGTCAGACACAGATCATCAAGAACATCTTAGACTGTGTTATTCAGGAAGTGCTATAAAGTCACTTAGAAAACAATAATCTGATTAGTCAGAGTCAAGATGATTTTATTTACGAGGATGTATGGTAAATCTGTGACATTTTGTGAGAATGTAGATGGCAGAGTCAATAAAAGGGAACCAGTGGGTGGTTTATACTTGGATTATCGGAAGGCTTTCCCGCCTCATCCCCCGCCCCCCCCCCCCCCCGCCCCCCTGCCCCCACCACCCACCCCCCAACATACACCCCAATAGTGGGGTTTACAACTGGCAAATAGCGACCTGGTGAAGAGAACCCGTCAGGGGCACACAGGTAAGTCCAGCCCCCAGGGAGGGAGAGGGTCATCCCTTAGCGGTGCCCCTGGCATTGCCCCTTCTGCCAGGGACACTGCAGCATGGGGTGTGGGGTGGGGGAGGGGGGGGGGCTTCTGTTGGGGAGATCCTTTTGGGAGGGGGGGGGTCCTCATGACCATCAGGGGGTTTCCTTAGGCGTCGGTGGTGGTGGTGGGGGGGGGGGGGTTCTTTTGTCTGTGGGGTTCCTTGGGAGGGGCATGTGCATGGCGGGGGTGGGGGGGGGGGGTTGGTGGGGGGGGGGAGGGATGGAGAGTTGCGCATGGGGGGTGGGGTGTCCTTATGGGGAGGGGTCTCTGGGGGATAGGGCGTCTGTGAGGGGGGGGGGGTTCTTCTTTTTAATTTTTTTTAGACACAGGGTGTCTTTTAAATAGGGTGCCCCAATTCCTGAGGGCTGAGGCGAGTGGAATCGTTCAGAGAGCCTGTCCCATCAGGTCGTGGGACCTCCCTCCAGCACTTCCCTTCACTTTAGTATCAAAAAATATGGCAGGCAAAGCTAGCGGTGGGGATAGTGGGCTGGACACCAACTCTTTCCACCAGAATTGACATGAGTTGAAAAGTTATAAAATTCCCCTCTTTGTCTTGTGCCACAATCTTTCATGAGGCATATTATCCGACGCCTTCCGATGATCCAAATATAAACCACCCACTGGTTCCCCTTTATTTACTCTGCGAACTACATTCTCACAAAATGTCACAGATTTACCATACATGCTCTTACATAAAATCATCTTGATTCTGACTAATCAAATTATTGTTTTCTAAGTGACTTTATAGCACTTCCTGAATAACACAGTCTAAGATGTTCTTGATGATCTGTGTCTGACTAACGGGTCTGGAGTTCCCTGTTACTTTTCCTCCCCTTTTCCTGAACAGTAAACTTCCAATGCACTGGGAATCCTGGAAAATCACAACCAGTTCCTCCGCTTTCTCTTGCAGCTCGAGGATGTTGGCCATTGGGTCCAGGGGATTCACAGAATCGTAGAATCCCTCCAGTGCAGAATGAGGCCATTCGGCCCATCGAGCCTGCACCGACTACAATCCCACCCAGGCCCTATCCCCGTAATCCCATGTATTTACCCCTGCTAACCCCCTTGACACTAAGGGGCAATTTTAGCATGGCCAATCCACCTGACCCGCACACCTTTGGAGGAAAGCGGAGCACCCGGAGGAAACCCACGCAGACACGGGGAGAACGTGCAAACTCCACACAGACAGTGGCCCGAGCCGGGAATCGAACCCGCGCTACCACAGGTTGAGGTGAATACAATAGATGCATCTACAGCGAGACGAAGGATAAAGCAATAGAGGATTCTGCTGAGAGAGCTGCATAAGGAGCTACGGGAGGGGACTCAAGTGAAACATGAATGCTAGTATGGACTGATTGGGCCAAATGGCCTGTTTCTGTGCTTGATATAATTCTGGGTCTTCCATTTCTTCTGACCTTTGACCTTGGTGAACAGGGTCCAGTGATTACAAGGTTTTCAAATCACTCTGAATGTGTGTGTGAATTCCATATTTCCATATTTCCAGAAACGAAACCTACCTTTCCCCCGACAACGAGATGATTTTCCACTGCACTATCACTCAGTGACTTTACTGAATGCCAGGTCTGACTGATCCCTTTTCACTCACCAATATTCATTTCCAGCGGCGTCCAGTGAGATGTATTCCTCAACCTGGTGTCCCTCATTACGCCCTGTCTTTTCCCCCAGGGGCACCTTTACTGTTTTATTAGAATAAAGGTGCTATATAAATGCGAGCTGTTGACCAGTACCCTCCATGTTCTCACATAGTGACCTCCATGTGACTCCAGTCAACTTCAGTGTTAGCTGTTGCCGCGGTAACAACCCCCAGTGTCCACCCTCCCAATACATAACACCCCCTCTCCCCAGTGTATATCTCCCCAGGTCTTCTCCCAATGTACACCTCCCTCCAGTGTACACACCTCAATGTCTACCTCCCCCAAGTGTATACACCCCAATGTACACCTCCCTCCAGTGTACACATCCCAATGTACATCTCCCCCCACTGTGTACACCCCAATGCACACATCTCCCCAGTGTACACACCCCAATGTACACCTCCCCCCACTGTGTACACCCCAATGCACACATCTCCCCAGTGTACACACCCCAATGTACATCTCCCCCCACTGTGTACACCCCAATATACACCTCCCCTCAGTGTGCACACCCCAATGCACACATCTCCCCAGTGTGCACACCCCAATGTACACCTCCCCCCACTGTGTACACCCCAATGCACACATCTCCCCAGTGTACACACCCCAATGTACACCTCCCCCCAGTGTATACACCTCCCCCCAGTGTACACATCCGAATGCACACCTCTCCCCAGTGTATACACCCCAATATACACCTCCCTCCAGTGTACACACCCCAATGTACACCTCCCCCCAGTGTATACACTCCAAAGTACGCCTCCCCACAGTACACCACCCAAATGTCCCTCCTAGAGTGCACCCTCCAGTGTAGCGCTCCCAGTGTAGACCCTCCCAGTATATATGTCCTCAGTGTCTCCCCCAGTGTAGACCGCCAGTGTCTCCTTCAAGTCTATACCTGTGGTAAACCACTGTCAGCTTATTGCCTGTGTGTGTGACATGCCTGGACACGTCCCTGCCGGCCATGCCCGGGACTCCTTCCCTCCCCCCTGGTCCAGGTATAAAGGCGACTGCTCCCCACCCCCCTGCCTCAGTCTGGACCAGTTCATCGGCATGGGTGTGCTCCAAGTCTTTTGCTAATAAAAGCCTATTTGTTCTTGCATAAAAACTAGTCTTTGCTTGATTGATGGTGCATCCATACCCCAGTATTATAACACCCCCGCCCCCCTCCCCCATACACGCCTAGTGTCTTTTTCCTAAGTGCCTTCCTGTGCCCCCTCACATCCCAGTATCCAATGCCCCCCCCCCCCCCACCCCCGGCCACCCTGTCCTACTCAATGTCTTACCGTCACTAGAGTTACCTGTGGAAGATAGCAGCTGTCATTTCTCAGAGTGATCCCAGGGTCCCACGGCCAATGATCCCAGGAAACTAACTGGGTGTCAAGTCAGGATCTGCAGGTTCACTCGGGCCTAAGAGCGCCTGTGGCCTGAGCCTCCTCGATTGGCTCTCAAAGGCAAACACCCTCCTATTTACGAAATGCCCTTGTTATAGGATTAATTGTCTGCCGTGGTTTTGAGGGGTAGTGGGGGTTGAGGGAGGTACTGTCTTTTGGGTGGGACCCTATTTGTCTCCGCGTTGGTTGTAAAAGAATCCACGCCATTCTTTCTGAGAGGTACAGGGGGTGGTTTCCATGGTGTCCTGAGGCTAATTTGCATCCCTCAGCCAAAAACATTAAGAGAAAGGTTATCTGGTCATTATCACGTTGCTGCTTTTGGGAGCTTGCTGTGCGCAACTTGACCGCTGGGCTTCCTACATCACTGCAGTCACTCCAGGAGACAAGGCTGATTGGTGATTGCGAGTCTTCTGATTGGTAAATGTCGAGAAAACATTCCCTCTCCAAATCTCAGGACAATGAACGTATGATCATCATTGATAAATGCAACAGAGAATACAGGAGAAATCTCTTTACCCAGAGAGTGAGGAGAATGTGGAACTCGCTCCCACAGGGAGTGGTTGAGGCTAACAGTATAGATACAGTTAAGGGGAAGCTGGATAAACACATGAGGGTGAAAAGAGTAGAAGGCTGTGCTGGTCAGGTGGGAGGAGGTTTGTGTGGAGCAGAAACACCAACATGGATTGATTTGATTTGATTTATTATTGTCACATGTATTAACATACAGTGAAAAGTATTGTTTCTTGTGTGCTATACAGACAAAACATACCTTTCACAGAGAAGGAAACAAGAGAGTGCAGAATGTAGTGTTACAGTCATAGCTAGGGTGTGGAGGAAGATCAGCTTAGTGCAACATGGACTGAATGGCCTGCTAATGTGATCCTATATAGTTGACTCCTATCCATTGACTTATAGTTTAGGGCGGCACGGTGGCACAGTGGTTAGCACTGTTGCCTCACAGCACTCAGGGACCCAAGTTCAATTCCCAGCTTGGGTTGCTGTCTGGGTGGAGTCTGCACGTTCTCCCCGTGTCTGCGTGGGTTTCCTCCAGGTGCTCCAGTTTCCTCCCACAGTCCAAAGATGTGCGGGTTAGGTGGATTGGCCATGCTAAATTGCCCCTTAATGTCAGGGGGATGAGCAGGGTAAATACACGGGGTTACGGAGGATAGGATCTGGGTGGGATTGTTGTCGGTGCGGGCTGAACGGGCCGAATGGCCTCTTTCTGCAGTGTAGGGATTCTATGCCTGTGAAGCACTTTCGGAGGTTCTGAGATTGTGATGCTGTGCATAAATGCAAGTCCTTTTTTCCTCTCAGTAGCCGATTTTGTACCAGGCGGGGCCACCAGGCAAGTCAGAACATCTGGAAGCCAAAAACTGCCAGTGGAAGTCTGCAAAATATGGACACGCTGGAGTTTCCCCAACTTACCCGAGTTTTCATCCAAGAAACAGCTGGGTTTGGAAGGTGCACAGCTCCAGGACTGAGTTCATTCTCAAACACAAGGGCTGGTATAAAACAAAAACAGAGGGTGCTGGAACTACTCACCAGGTCCGGCAGCATCTGTGGAGTCAAACTTGACTCTTTGTCAGAACTTTTCTTCAGTCACCTTAAACTCAAAGTGTTAACTCTCTCTCTCTCCCCTCATCTGCTGAGTATTTCCAGCTCTTTCAGCTTTTATTTCAGATTTAAATGGTCGAGAGCTTGAAGTTTTAGGTGTCCAGATCACCAACAACCTGTCCTGGTCCCCCCCATGCCGACACTATAGTTAAGAAAGCCCACCAACGCCTCTACTTCCTCAGAAGGCTAATGAAATTTGGCATGTCAGCTACAACTCTCACCAACTTTTACAGATGCACCACAGAAAGCATTCTTTCTGGTTGTATCACAGCTTGGTATGGCTCCTGCTCTGCCGCAAGAAACTACAAAGGGTCGTGAACGAAGCCCAGTCCATCACGCAAACCAACCTCCCATCCATTGACACTGTCTACACTTCCCGCTGCCTCGGCAAAGCAGCCAGCATAATGAAGGACCCCACTCACCCTGGACATTCTCTCTTCCACCTTCTCCCTTCGGGGAAAAAAGATACAAAAGTCTGAAAACATGTACAACCGACTCAAGAATGGTTTCTTCCCTGCTGCCGTCAGACTTTTGAATGGACCGACCTCGCATTAAGTTGATCTTTCTCTAGCTATGACTGTAACACTACATTCTACACCTTCTCCCCGATGTACTCTATGAACGGTATGCTTTGTATAGTGTGCAAGAAGCAATACTTTTCACTGTATACTGATACATGTGACAATAATAAATCAAATCAAATCCATTTCCAGCATATTTTGCTTTTCTGTTGTCGGGACTGGGCTAAAGCTCAGTGGAAACTCGCTGGCTTACTTTCATCAGTCCCGTGTGAGAAGCAAGGTTTGTGTATAATTCTGCTAACAGCCAGAGATTAGCTGGAAAAGGTCAACATGCACCTGGGACCTCTTTTGGTTTCACCTCATTGTAACAGCATGTTATTGTGTTCTATCTGCACTCCACCCTTGCCAGCCACAGGGAGGTGCTGACGCCACCGACTAGGGCCACTGTTCCTTCTCAATCGGCCCACGGGGACCTCATTGAATGGGATGTTTGTGAACCTCTGTCATAGCCATTCGCATTTCCATTTGACCATCCGATCATAACAGACATGAATCATGCCCTTTCAGCATGAATTTCACACCATAGCATTGCAGCCTTTCAAAGTCGAGTGAGAAATTAAAATAAGACGCTCACAAATAAATCCGGCCAGCCTATGTCCCCAGATGTATCAAACCCTCTAGATAATAATATTCAAAGATACGTAACTGTCTCAATTCCAGACACGAATTTCAGAAGTTTATTTATTAGTGTGGCAAGTAGGCTTGCATTAACACTGCAATGAAGTTACTGTGAAAATTCCCGATTCGCCACACTCCGGCTCTGGTTCGGGCACACCGAGGGAGAATTTAGCACCTAACAAACACGTCTTTCGGACTGTGGGAGGAAACCGGAGCACCCAGTCTGCGGCCCAGAAGGAAAGCCTGGACTGCAGTGGCTCTGTCCCCAGGATGTATGTTGCTAGGGAAGGAAAACTGCGATAGTTTTGACCAGTTGAAAGCTCCGAGCAATACAAGATTGTGCAGAAAGAAACACAGGAAGTGATACCACACCACACGAGTTTCTGAGTCATTCAGTCAAAAATACAACATGTGGTTATTCAGTTTCGAAAGGCAGAGCAACGGGGGAGACACATCTGCAATCGAATCCCCAGATCGGGAAGAGCCTGTGCTCCAATCAGAAAAACAATCGTCAGTGATCAACGCACATCCTGCAGCCTGGCTCCATAAAACACCCAATCAGAGCTTCCACTGCTTAATCCAACAACTGTGCCCCTCAGCAACCTGCCCCCATCCATCTCCGCGAGAGGACCATCCCTCATCCATCTCCGCAAGGAGACCTTCCCCCATCCACCTCCATGAGGTGACCTGCCCTCAACCACCTCCGCGAGGGGACCTGTCCCTATCCATCTCCGCGAGAGGACCTTCCGTCATCCACCTCCACGAGGGGCTTGCCCTCATCCACCTCCGTGAGGGGACCTTCCCCCATCCACTTCCGTGAGGGGACCTGCCCCCATCCACCTCCGCGAGGGAACCTTCCCCCATCCACTTCCGTGAGGGAACCTTCCCCCATCCACCTCCGTGAGGGGACCTGCCCCTATCCACCTCTGCGAGGGGACCTGCCCCTATCCACCTCTGCGAGGGGACCTGCCCCTATCCACCTCCGCGAGGAGGCCTTTCCCCATCAACCTCCGCGAGGGGACCTACCCCTATCCACCTCCGTGAGGAGGCCTTCCCCCATCCACCTCCGCAAGGGGACCTGCCCCCATCCACCTCTGCGAGGGGACCTGCCCCTATCTAGCTCCTTGAGGGGACCTGCCCCCATCCACCTCCGCAAGGGGACATGCCCCCATCCACCTCCGCAAGAGAGACCCACCCCTACCCACCTCCGTGAGGGGACCTGCCCCCACCCAGCTCCACAAGGGAACATGCCCCATCCAGCTGCATGAGGGGGACCTTCCCTATCCACCTCTGAGTGGGGGACCTGCCCCTATCTGGCCCTGCAATGGGACTTTATCCCTTCCAGCTCCACAAGGGGGATCTGCCCTATCCAGCTCAACGACGGGGACCTGCCCTATCCAGCTCCATGAGGGGAACCTGCTCTATCCAGCTCCACGAGAGGGATCTGCCCCTATCCAGCTCCACAAGGGGGATCTGCCCCTATCTAGCTCCACGAGGGGACCTGCCCCTATCCAGCTCCATGAGGGGACCTGCCCCTATCCAGCTCCACGAGGGGGACCTGCCTTATCCAGCTCCACGAGGGGGACCTGCCTTATCCAACTCCACGAAGGGGACCTGCCTTATCCAGCTCCACGAGGGGGACCTGCCCTATCCAGTTCCACGAGGGGGACCTGCCTCTACCCAGCTCCAAGGGGAGGGGGGGGGGGCCTTCCCCCATGTAGCTATAAGCAATATTCCTGCAATAATGGTTGTGAATGTGACAGAGTGTGTTAGTGTGACAGTGAGTGTTAGTGTGACAGTGAGTGTTAGTGTGACAGTGAGTGTGACAGTTAGTGTTAGTGTGACAGTGAGTGATAGTGTGACAGTGAGTATTAGTGTGACAGTGAGTATTAGTGTGACAGTGAGTGTTAGTGTGACAGTGAGTGTTAGTGTGACAGTGTGTTAGTGTGACAGTGAGTGTTAGTGTGACAGTGTGTGTTAGTGTGACAGTGTGTTAGTGTGGCAGTGAGTATTAGTGTGACAGTGAGTGTTAGTGTGACAGTGAGTATTAGTGTGACAGTGAGTGTTAGTGTGACAGTGTGTGTTAGTGTGACAGTTAGTGTTAGTGTGACAGTGAGTCTTAGTGTGACAGTGTGTGTTAGTGTGACAGTGAGTATTAGTGTGACAGTGAGTCTTAGTGTGACAGTGAGTCTTAGTGTGACAGTGAGTATTAGTGTGACAGTGAGTATTAGTGTGACAGTGAGTGTTAGTATGACAGTGAGTCTTAGTGTGACAGTGAGTGTTAGTGTGACAGTGAGTGTTAGAGTGACAGTGAGTATTAATGTGACAGTGAGTGTTAGTGTGACAGTGAGTGTTAGTGTGACAGTGAGTGTGACAGTGAGTGTGACAGTGAGTGTTAGTGTGACAGTGAGTGTTAGTGTGACACTGAGTGTTAGTGTGACAGTGAGTGTTAGTGTGACAGTGAGTGTGACAGTGAGTATTAGTGTGACAGTGAGTGTTAGTAGGACAGTGTGTGTTAGTATGACAGTGAGTGCTAGTGTGACAGTGTGTGTTAGTGTGACAGTGAGTGTTAGTGTGACAGTGAGTGTTAGTGTGACAGTGAGTGTGACAGTGAGTATTAGTGTGACAGTGAGTGTTAGCGTGGCAGTGAGTGTTAGTGTGACAGTGAGTATTAGTGTGACAGTGTGTTAGTGTGACAGAGTGTTAGTGTGACAGAGTGTTAGTGTGAGAGTGTGTTAGTGTGACAGTGTGTTAGTGTGACAGTGTGTGTTAGTGTGGCAGTGAGTGTTAGTGTGACAGTGAGTGTTAGTGTGACAGTGAGTGTTAGTGTGACAGTGTGTGTTAGCGTGACAGTGAGTGTTAGTGTGACAGTGTGTGTTAGTGTGACAGTGAGTGTTAGTGTGACAGTGTGTGTTAGTGTGACAGTGAGTGTGACAGTGAGTGTTAGTGTGACAGTGAGTATTAGTGTGACAGTGAGTGTTAGTGTGACAGTGTGTGTTAGTGTGACAGTGAGTGTTAGTGTGACAGTGTGTGTTAGTGTGACAGTGAGTGTGACAGTGTGTGTTAGTGTGACAGTGAGTGTGACAGTGAGTGTTAGTGTGACAGTGAGTATTAGTGTGACAGTGAGTGTTAGTGTGACAGTGTGTGTTAGTGTGACAGTGTGTGTTAGTGTGACAGTGAGTGTGACAGTGTGCGTTAGTGGGACAGTGAGTGTTAGTGTGGCAGTGAGTATTAGTGTGACAGTGAGTGTTAGTGTGACAGTGAATGTTAGTGTGACAGTGTGTGTTAGTGTGACAGTGTGTGTTAGTGTGACAGTGAGTGTGACAGTGTGTGTTAGTGTGACAGTGAGTGTGACAGTGAGTGTTAGTGTGACAGTGAGTATTAGTGTGACAGTGAGTGTTAGTGTGACAGTGTGTGTTAGTGTGACAGTGTGTGTTAGTGTGACAGTGAGTGTGACAGTGTGCGTTAGTGGGACAGTGAGTGTTAGTGTGGCAGTGAGTATTAGTGTGACAGTGAGTGTTAGTGTGACAGTGTGTGTTAGTGTGACAGTGAGTATTAGTGTGACAGTGAGTGTTAGTGTGACAGTGTGTGTTAGTGTGACAGTGAGTGTGACAGTGAGTATTAGTGTGACAGTGAGTATTAGTGTGGCAGTGAGTGTTAGTGTGACAGTGAGTGTTAGTGTGACAGTGAGTGTTAGTGTGACAGTGTGTGTTAGTGTGACAGTGAGTGTGACAGTGTGTGTTAGTGGGACAGTGAGTGTTAGTGTGGCAGTGAGTGTTAGTGTGACAGTGTGTGTTAGTGTGACAGTGAGTGTGACAGTGTGTGTTAGTGGGACAGTGAGTGTTAGTGTGACAGTGAGTGTTAGTGTGACAGTGTGTGTTAGTGTGACAGTGAGTGTGACAGTGTGTGTTAGTGGGACAGTGAGTGTTAGTGTGACAGTGAGTGTTAGTGTGACAGTGTGTGTTAGTGTGACAGTGAGTGTGACAGTGTGTGTTAGTGGGACAGTGAGTGTTAGTGTGACAGTGAGTGTTAGTGTGACAGTGAGTGTTAGTGTGGCAGTGAGTGTTAGTGTGACAGTGAGTGTTAGTGTGACAGTGAGTATGACGATGATGTGAGTATAGAGGAATTGAATCCCGAGTGTGGAGCTATGAGATAGTTGGATTACCAGCGCTGATTCACATCTTATCAAACTGTAGGGATCAAAAGGGGAAGAGATTTAATCCTGTGATGTCTGACCCTGCAGTCCCCACCCACACACCTGACAATGGAATGGTTTCTAGGGACACAACAGACAGCAGTGAAGCGTCTCTTAGCACCCCAAATTTTCAGAAGGTCAGTTTTAGAAAGAGGCCCTTACGTGTTGAAGCAAAGCTGAGCAAGAGCCAGAACATCTGGATGCTGACACGAATGGGGAGGAGTCAAAGAGATGGCAAAGCATGAAGGCTGAGAGTGATGCGGGGAGAGAGAGTGGCAGAACATCTGGGAACTGATAGCTGTGGGGAGGAGAGGGACGACAGGTCTATACTTGTGATGGTGCAGAGGCGAGAGGCAGAATTCAGACAAATGGAAGGACAAGAGGGGGCAGAATATCAGGATTTAGACAGATGTGGGGAGGAGAGAGAGATGGTGAGAGGCAGGATATCGGGATCTAAAGGGAGCTGGGAAGAGGCACAGACTGTCAGTATTTGGCCAATTAGGGAGAGGGAAGAATAACACTGGGACTCAAACAACCAGGGGGCAGAACGGCAGAACAGCTGGATTCAGACTGATGTGGCGCAGAGAGAGATAGAACCACATAATTCAGGCAGGTGGAGGAATAGACACAGATCATCTGGATTCAGAAAGGTTGGAGGAGTCACGGAATCATAATTACAGCATCAAAGGAGACCCTTCAGCCCCTCGCGATCCTGTCAGCCCCACTCCTCAGCCAATCACTGTGGCGCTACAGGTTTCTCTCCTTGAAATTTCCATCTGATTTCCTTTTGAAATCCATTCTCCATTGAACAAAGAACAAAGAAAATTACAGCACAGGAACAGGCCCTTCGGCCCCTCCAAGCCTGCACCGACCATGCTGCCCAACTGAACTAAAACCCCCTACCTTTCCGGGGACCATATCCCTCTATTCCCATCCTATTCACGTATTTGTCCAGACGCCCCTTATAAGTCACTATCGTATCCTTTTCCAATACCTCCCCCGGCAGCGAGTTCCAGGCACCCACCACCCTCTGTAAAAAACTTGCCTCATACATCTCTTTTAAACCTTGCCCCTCGCACCTTAAACCTGTGCCCCCGAATAATTGACTCTCCCACCCTGGGAAAAAGCTTCTGACTACCTACTCTGTCCATGCCCCCTCATAATCATTGCTCCAACAAGGAGAACAACCCCAGCTTCTCCAACCTAACCTTGTAACTGAAACCACCCCCCCCCCCGCCGGACCCATTCCGCTCAATCTCCTCCGCACCCTCTCAAAATCTTGTAGGTCTCTCCTGAATTCTGGGTCTCCTGAAGAAAATCCTCTCAGTGTGTACATTAAAAAGTGAAGCAGGACATCAGGATCTCGGCTGGTGTTAGGAGAAGAGGAGCTACACACATCCATGCATTTCAAAAAGAAACTAAGGAATGTAATTCCTACATTTAAGAAGGGGACAGAAATGTATAGGGAATTACAGCCTAATATCAGTGGTGGGGAAAATAAAGAAATCCCTTATAAATGATAGAATAGAAGAATATTTAGAAATGAGAAATATAATGACCAATCAGCATGAGTTTCAAAGGGGGAAAGCTTGCTTGACCAACCTTATTGAGCAGGTAACAGAGGGTAGATAATGGTAACATAGTAGATGTAATTTATCTGGATTTTCAAAAGGTTTTAGATAAGGTGTCCCTTAACAGACTAATGAATAAATTCAGACAATGTGGAGTCGGGGGACAAGTAGCAGAATGATTTGCGAGTTGGATTCAAGAGAGAAAGCAGAGAATGGGAATAGTTATTTACAGAAAGTGCGTCTGGGGAATTGGAATGGAAAACAGGGCTATGGCAGATGAATTAAACAGGTGTTTAGCACCGGTCTTCAATAAAGGACACAAGTAAAATCGCAGAACTGGCTGCAAATCAGGAAATGGGAGGGAGGAACTCAGGAAAATTACAATCCCCCAGGGAAGTGGCAATGAGTATATTGTCGGGTCTGCGGGTGACAAATACCCGGGCCTGGATGGACTTCACCCTTGGAAGAAGTGGCTAATGAGATAGTTGGTTCCAATAGATTGGAAGATTGCAAATGTAACTCCCTTATTTAAATAGAGAGGGAGACAGAAAGCAGGAAACTACAGGCCAGTTAGCCTAACATCTGTCATGGTGAAAATGTTAGAAGCTATTATTAAAGATGGCGGGGCACTTAGAACAATTCAAGGTAATCAGGCAGAGTCGACATGGTTTTGTGAAAGGGAAATCATGTTTAACCAATTTATTGGAGTTCTTTGAATGAGTCACACGTGCTGTGGATAAAGGGGAATCAGTGGATGTTCCGTACTTAGATTTCCAGAAGGCATTTGATAAAGTGCCACATGAAAGGTTATTGCAGAAAATAAAAGCTCGTTGTGTAGGAGGTTACACATTGGCATGAACTGAAGATTGACCAGCTAACGGGAAACAGAGAATTGGCATAGATGGGTCTTTCTTTGGCTGGCAGGATGTCACAAGTGGTGGGCCACATGGAGCAGTGCTAGGACCTCAATGTTTTACAATTCATATAAATTATTTGGATGAAGGTATGGTTGCTAAATTTGCTGACGACACAATGATTGCCAAGGCCTTAAACAAGTTTTTTGTGTCGGTCTTCACAGTGGAGGGCACAAATAGCTTACCAATAATTGACGGTCATGAGGACCTTAAAACGATCACTATTACTAAAGAGGTAGTGCTGGGTAGGCTAATGGGACTAAAGGTAGACAAGTCCCCTGGTCCGGATGGAATGCATCCCAGGGTACTAAAAGAAACGGCAGAAGTAATAGCAAATGCATTAGTTGTAATTTATCAAAATTCACTGGACTCTGGGGAGATCACAGTAAGAAGTCTCACAACACCAGGTTAAAGTCCAACAGGTTTATTTGGTAGCAAATACCATAAGCTTTCGGAGCAGAGCTCCTTCGTCAGATTTCTCAAACAGGGCACAGACACAGAAATCAAATTACAGAATACTGATTAGAATGCAAATCTCTACAGCCAACCAGGTCTTAAATGTACAGACAATGTGGGTGGAGGGAGCATTCAACACAGGTTAAAGAGATGTGTATTGTCTCCAGACAGCGCAGAGTCGCTGAGCAGAAACTGATAGCCAAGTTCCGCACACATGAGGACGGCCTAAACCGGGATGTTGGATTTATGTCACATTATCAGTAACCCCCACAGCTTGCCTCCTGGACTTGCAGAATTCCACAAGCTGTTCTGTCTGGAGACAATACACATCTCTTTAACCTGTGTTGAATGCTCCCTCCACCCACATTGTCTGTACATTTAAGACCTGGCTGGCTGTAGAGATTTGCATTCTAATCAGTATTCTGTAATTTGATTTCTGTGTCTGTGCCCTGTTTGAGAACAGATATCCACTCCATCTGACGAAGGAGCTCTGCTCCGAAATCTTATGGTATTTGCTACCAAATAAACCTATTGGACTTTAACCTGGTGTTGTGAGACTTCTTACTGTGCTTACCCCAGTCCAACGCCGGCATCTCCACACCACTCTGGGGAGATGCCAGCTGATTGGAAAACAGCTAATGTAACGCCACTGTTTAAAAAAGGAGGTAGACAAAAGGCAGGTAACTACAGGCCGGTTAGCTTAACATCCGTAGTTGGGAAAATGCTGGAATCTATCATTAAGGAAGAAATAGCAGGACACCTGGAAAAGAATGATTCAATCAAGCAGACGCAGCATGGATTCATGAAGGGAAAGTCATGTTTGACTAATTTACTGGGATTTTTTGAGGATATAACGAGTGCGGTCGACAGAGGGGAACCGGTGGATGTGGTGTGTTTAGATTTCCAGAAGGCATTCGATAAGGTGCCACACAAAAGGTTGCTGCATAAGATAAAGGTACACGGAGTTGGAGGTAAAGTGTTAGCATGGATTGAGGATTGGTTTTCTAACAGAAAGCAGAGAGTCGGAATAAATGGGTGCTTTTCCGGTTGGCAATCAGTGACTAGTGGCGTGCCGCAGGGATCGGTGCTGGGGCCTCAACTATTTACCATATACATAGACGATCTGGAGGAGGGGACCGAGTGTAGGGTAACAAAGTTTGCGGATGACACAAAGATGAGTGGGAAAGCAAAGTGCGTGGAGGACACAGAGAGTCTGCAGAGAGATTTGGATCGGCTAAGTGAGTGGGCAAGGATCTGGCAGGTGGAGTATAACGTTGGTAAGTGTGAGGTTATCCACTTTGGAAGGAACAATAGTAAAATGGACTATTATTTAAATGGTGAAAAATTACAACATGCTACTGTGCAGAGGGACCTGGGGGTCCTTGTGCATGAATCACAAAAACTCAGTTTGCAGGTGCAGCAGGTGATCAAGAAGGCAAATGGAATGTTGGCCTTTATCGCGAGAGGGATGGAGTATAAAAGCAGGGAGGTCATGCTGCAACTGTATAGGGTACTGGTGAGGCTGCACCTAGAGTACTGTGTACAATTTTGGTCCCCTTATTTAAGAAAGGATATATTAGCTTTGGAGGGGGTACAGAGAAGGTTCACCAGGTTGATTCCAGAGATGAGGGGGTTAGCTTATGAGGAGAGATTGAGTAGACTGGGCCTGTACTCACTGGAGTTTAGAAGGTTGAGGGGAGATCTTATAGAGACATATAAGATAATGAAGGGGCTAGACAGGGTAGAAGCAGCGAGGTTATTTCCACTTACAATGGAAACAAGGACAAGCCTCAAAATACGGGGGAGTCAATTTAGAACAGAGTTGAGGAGGAACTTCTTCTCCCAGAGGGTAGTGAATCTTTGGAATTCTCTGCCCAATGAAGCAGTAGAGGCTACCTCGTTAAATGTATTTAAGTCACAGAAAGTTAGATTTTTAACCATTAAGGGAATTAAGGGTTATGGGGAGCGGGCGGGTAAGTGGAACTGAACCCACTATCAGTTCAGCCATGATCTTATTGAATGGCGGAGCAGGCCTGAGGGGCTAGATGGCCTACCTCTGCTCCTATTTCTTATGTTCTTATGTAGGTAGGAAAGTAAATTGTGAAATGGACGTAAGGAGGCTACGAAGGGACATAGTGTAAGTGAATGGCAAATGGAGTTTAATGTGGGCAAATGGGAAATTGTCCATTTCGACAGGAAGAATAACGATTAAACTTATTATCTAAATGGTGAGTGACTGCAGAGCTCTGAGTTGCAGAGGGATCCAGGTGTCCCAGTGCATGAATCACAAAAGCTAGTACACAGGTAGAGCATAATTCCTTCAACAGCACCTTCCAACATTGTGACCTCTACCATCTAGAAGGACAAGGGCAGCAGAAGCATGGGAACACCACCACCTCCAAGTTCCCCTCCGAGCCACTCACCATTCTGATTTGGAAATATATCAGCCATTCCTTCACTGTCACTGGGTCAAAATCCTGGAACTGCCTCCCTAACAGCACGGTGTGTGTACCTGCACCACGTGGACTGCAGTGGTTCCAGAAGGCGGCTCACCACCACCTTCTCAAGGGACAATTAAGGATGGGCAACAAATACTGGCCAAGCCGGCGACGCACACATCCCATGAATGAATTTTAAAAGTTGGGATTTTTTTTCTCTTGGAAGGGGGTGATGCAAAGTTTAAAGTTTACTTATTAATGTCACAAATAGGTTTACATTAACACTGTAATGAGGTTACTGTGAAATTCCCCTAGTCGCCACACTCCGGCGCCTGTTCGGGTACATTGAGGGAGAATTTAGCACGGCCAATGCATCTAACTAGCACGTCTTTCGGACTGTGGGAAGGAACCGGAGCACCCGGAGGAAACCCACGCAGACACAGGGAGAACGTGCAGACTCTGCACAGACAGTGACCCAAGCCGGGAATCAAACCCGGGTCCCTGGCACTGTGAGGCAGCAGTGCTGACCATTGTGCCGCCGTGCCACCCCATAGTAAAGATCTTTAAAATTCGGAAAGGTTTTGGTAGAGTGGTCACAGAGCGGACGTTTCCTCTTGTGGGGAAAGAACATCACCAGAAGCCATCAACATAAGATAGTCACTAATAAACCCAGCAGGGAGTTAATAATTAACTTCTTTATCCAGAGAGAGATGCGAATGTGGTTGAAGTAAATAATGTGGATGTATATAAGGGGAAATTAGATAAGCATTTGAGGGAGAAGGGAATAGAGGGTGACGGTGATAGATTTAGATGAGGCTTAAGTGGAACATCAACACCAGCATGAAGTGGCTGGGCCGAATGGCCTGTGCCAGAGTCGTATCGGATGTAAGCACGTGAACCCGGAGAGGAGGAAGGGAGAGAGAAGCAGAACCCCTGGATTCAGGAAGGTGTGAGGTGGAGCTGAGCCGATCATCAGGATTCACAACACTGGGGAGCAGAGAAAGGCAGAACCATCAGGATTCAGAGAGAACAAAGAACAATACAGCACAGGAACAGGCCCTTCGGCCCTCCAAGCCCGCGCCGCTCCCTGGTCCAAACTAGACCATTCTTTTGTATCCCTCCATTCCCACTCCATTCATGTGGCTATCTAGATAAGTCTTAAACACCACCAGGTTAAAGTCCAACAGGTTTATTTGGAATCATGAGCTTTCGGAGCGCTGCTCCTTCATCAGGTGAGTCAACTGAGGGAAGAGCAGCGCTCTGAAAGCTCGTGATTCCAAATAAACCTGTTGGACTTTAACTTGGTGTTGTGAGACTTCTTACTGCCCATCCCAGTCCAACGCCGGTATCTCCACATCACAGATTTAGACAGGGATGGAGAGGAGAGGATGTAACAATGAAAGGCTCAGGAGAAGGAGAGACATCGAACATCTGGATACAGGCAGCTGGGGAGAGGACAAGACCAGGAGTGAGATCGTTGTGGAGGAGAAGGCAAGGTTATTGAGTTTAATTGGGACAAATGGAGAAGAGAGAATCTGAACAT
Organism: Mustelus asterias; assembly: GCF_964213995.1. Lineage (NCBI taxonomy): Eukaryota > Metazoa > Chordata > Chondrichthyes > Carcharhiniformes > Triakidae > Mustelus > Mustelus asterias. The sequence goes on from NC_135821.1 coordinate 15,834,951, forward strand.
CTGGATTCAGGAGAGAGGCAGGACCTCTGGATTCAGGGGGAGAGAATCTGAACATCTGGATTCAGGAGAGAGGCAGGACCTCTGGATTCAGGGGGAGAGAATCTGAACATCTGGATTCAGGAGAGAGGCAGGACCTCTGGATTCAGGAGGAGAGAATCTGAACATCTGGACTCAGGAGAGAGGCAGGACCTCTGGATTCAGGACAAGAGTGGCAGGAGATCTGGATTCAGGAGGAGAGAGGTAGGGCATCTGGATTCAGAAGGAAAGAATCTGAACATCTGGATTCAGGAGGAGAGAATCTAAACATCTGGATTCCGGAGGAGAGAATCTGAACATCTGGATTCAGGAGGAGAGAGGCAGGACATATGAATTCAGATAGTTTGGAGGAGGTGGAATTTAGAATTCAGGCAGACGTGATTTAGATGTCTAAATTTGGACAGGTGGAGCTCAGGCCGGGAGATAAAGAGCATCAGGATTGAAACTTGGTGACTGTAAGGAATGTGAAGCTTTAACCTTCAGATGTGGAACACCTCCATCCTGTTACTCCAGAGTTGCACAATCCAGGAGATCGGGACAGGATCTGACAGCTTTAAACAACACCGGCCATGAACAACATGTTTGTCTTAATCTCTGCTTTCTGGAAACGGTGCTGTCAGATGTCCAGAAATCAGACTGTTTGTTTAGTCAAGGCCAAGGAACAAATTCTTCTTTAAAAACAAAATGAGGTAAGCGAGTGACAGGCACTCAGCTCAGTTTTATTACTGAAGTTATTGTTACACAGGAAATCAGGCCTAGCAACTAGGCTTTGACTCGCTTCAAACACAGGAAGTGCCATGGAGCAGGCCATTGTCTGATTACAAAAGATCTATATTGACTATAAAAGCCTGGCCACGGGCCAAAGCTCCTCCACATTCCAGACATACAATAATCCCTTCGCAATATTTCCTCTCTTTAACATATGTTTGTTCATTTTTTTTTTAGTCAGTGCAGTCTGCAGACCTGCCCAGTGCCAGATCAGGCCCTGGCTATTCTTTCAAAACATAAAAGTTGGGTCATCAGCAGACAATAGCTCCACATTCCACCGTCCCATCAAAGTCCTTTGATACAGACGCTGTTTACAGACGATAAACTGGGATATGACGCTGGGGCACATGCACCTTATACAGACTGCTCCTCCGACAACACAGTGCAGAAAGGAGACTTTTAGTATTAGTGACCTCTACACCCTAGCTGTGACTGTAACACTAAATTCTGCACCCTCTCCTTTCCTTCTCCTCTATGTACTCTCTGAACGGTATGCTTTGTCTGTATCGCGCGCAAAAAAAACAATACTTTTCACTGTATCCCAATACATGTGGCAATAATAAACCAAATCAAATCAAGGAATTACACAATGTCATTCACAGCATCGAATAGAATGGAATCATAGAGTGATGACAGCACAGAAGGAGGCCATTCAGCCCATTAGGCCTGTTCCCATTCTCCACAAAAAACAAGTTCTTGGGACCTACACATCTTGGGACACTTAGGGGCAATTTAGCACGGTCAATTCACTTAACCCGCACGTCTTTGGACTGTGGGAGGAAACCCACGCAGACACGGGGAGAAGGTGCAAACTCCACACAGACAGTGACCCGAGGCTGCAATTGAGAAAATGACAGGGAAATCAAAGACTACCCAGTCCCACCGGGTAATTAAAGAAAAAGGACACAAGGCTTGGACATGTTCCTTTAGCTTGCAGAGAATGGGCCCCTGTGAATGGGCATATCTGTCACTTCAAGAAAGAATGAATGATCCACGTTACATATAGTCAGGATGGGATGTGACTTGGAGTTGATGGTGTGGAGGAATCAATGGGAAACTCTGTCATTGTATCTTTGATAAGGAGTCTAACAACACCAGGTTAAAGTCCAACAGGTTTATTTGGTAGCAAACGTCACTAGCTTTCGGAGCGCTGCTCCCAGCAGCGCTCCGAAAGCTAGTGACGTTTGCTACCAAATAAACCCGTTGGACTTTAACCTGGTGTTGTTAGATTCCTTACTGTGTTTACCCCAGTCCAACGCCGGCATCTCCACATCAATGTATCTTTGGTACAGTGATAACCCCCAGTACTCTCATGGGGAATCCCCAATGGACCTCCCTGTGGGACGCGTGGAATATGATTTTCCATGGAAATAGGCAATTGCCTAACCAGCTGGAACTTGTATCCTGAGTCCTTGATAAGATGGACACCTGAGCAGATCCAGTTTTCTATTGTCCCGGGTGGAACTCATGTACACCTACCACCGGCTTGTGCTTTAATTTCTGCTTTGATAAATAAAACGCCATCCCTTTGCAGTTGGCCACCTGAGTTATTACAGATAGTTCATCTGGTGCACCCCATATCCTCAGTTGTGGAGGGCACAGATATTGAATCGCGTGTCAGGGGCCCCCATCGAGTGAATGGCTTTGTGCCGATCTTCTTGAGCTGTTGTGCGGAGGTGTGTGGTTAGTCACCCTCCTTAACATTCCTGATATAGGCTGATGTTGGAGAGGCTTTGAGGAGTCCGGGATTGAGGGATCGCAGCCTGTCTCCTCGCCGAGTAGACTCGGAGGCGATACGGTGGCTCCAGTTAGCGCTCTGCTCTGTGCTGCTGGGCAGTTTGTTCATGGTGGAGGATTCGGCAATGAGGAGACAGTCAGTACCTGGCATAAATAGTATCCGGACCTGGTGTCCATTGTGGCAAACTATCGTACAGGTTCCCATTACAGGAGGATCACACTGGAAATACAGGAATGAACATTTAGCATATACAGACTCCCAGTACACCTTCCCTCTGAATATTCCTGCCTGATTGAACTTAGCCTTTAACGTGTACACACACTGTCCACACTCTTCATGTACACTCACTGTCCATACTCCTCGTGTACACACACTGTCCACACTCCTCATGTACACTCACTGTCCACACCCCTCATGTACACTCACTGTCCATACTCCTCGTGTACACTCACTGTCCATACTCCTCGTGTACACTCACTGTCCACACCCCTCATGTACACTCACTGTCCATACTCCTCGTGTACACTCACTGTCCACACCCCTCATGTACACTCACTGTCCATACTCCTCGTGTACACTCACTGTCCATACTCCTCGTGTACACTCACTGTCCATACTCCTCGTGTACACTCACTGTCCATACTCCTCGTGTACACTCACTGTCCATACTCCTCGTGTACACTCACTGTCCACACCCCTCATGTACACTCACTGTCCATACTCCTCGTGTACACTCACTGTCCATACTCCTCGTGTACACTCACTGTCCATACTCCTCGTGTACACCCACTGTCCACACTCATGTACACTCACTGTCCATACTTCTCGTGTACACTCGCTGTCCACACCTCTCGTGTACACTCGCTGTCCACACCCCTCATGTACACTCACTGTCCATACTCTTCATGTACACTCACTGTCCATACTTCTCGTGTACACTCACTGTCCATACTTCTCGTGTACACTCACTGTCCATACTCTTCATGTACACTCACTGTCCATACTTCTCGTGTACACTCACTGTCCATACTTCTCGTGTACACTCACTGTCCATACTTCTCGTGTACACTCACTGTCCATACTTCTCGTGTACACTCGCTGTCCACACCCCTCGTGTACACTCACTGTCCATACTCTTCATGTACACTCACTGTCCATACTTCTCGTGTACACTCACTGTCCATACTCTTCATGTACACTCACTGTCCATACTTCTCGTGTACACTCACTGTCCATACTTCTCGTGTACACTCACTGTCCATACTTCTCGTGTACACTCACTGTCCATACTTCTCATGTACACTCGCTGTCTACACCCTTCGTGTACACTCACTGTCCACACTCCTCATGTACACTCACTGTCCATACTTCTCGTGTACACTCGCTGTCCACACCCCTCATGTACACTCACTGTCCACACCCCTCATGTACACTCACTGTCCACACCCCTCATGTACACTCACTGTCCATACTCCTCGTGTACACCCACTGTCCACACTCATGTACACTCACTGTCCATACTTCTCGTGTACACTCGCTGTCCACATCTCTCGTGTACACTCACTGTCCACACTCATGTACACTCACTGTCCATACTTCTCGTGTACACTCGCTGTCCACACCTCTCGTGTACACTCACTGTCCACACCCCTCATGTACACTCACTGTCCATACTTCTCGTGTACACTCGCTGTCCACACCCCTCGTGTACACTCACTGTCCACACTCCTCATGTACACTCACTGTCCATACTTCTCGTGTACACTCGCTGTCCACACCCCTCATGTACACTCACTGTCCATACTCTTCATGTACACTCACTGTCCACATTCCTCATGTACACTCACTGTCCATACTTCTCGTGTACACTCGCTGTCCACACCCCTCATGTACACTCACTGTCCACACCCCTCATGTACACTCACTGTCCATACTCCTCGTGTACACCCACTGTCCACACTCATGTACACTCACTGTCCATACTCCTCGTGTACACCCACTGTCCACACTCATGTACACTCACTGTCCATACTTCTCGTGTACACTCGCTGTCCACACCTCTCGTGTACACTCACTGTCCACACTCATGTACACTCACTGTCCATACTTCTCGTGTACACTCGCTGTCCACACCTCTCGTGTACACTCACTGTCCACACCCCTCATGTACACTTACTGTCCATACTCCTCGTGTACACTCACTGTCCACACTCCTCGTGTACACCCACTGTCCACACTCCTCATGTACACTCACTGTCCATACTTCTCGTGTACACTCACTGTCCATACTTTTCGTGTACACCCACTGTCCACACTCCTCATGTACACTCACTGTCCATACTTCTCGTGTACACTCACTGTCCATACTTTTCGTGTACACTCACTGTCCATACTTCCCGTGTACACTCGCTGTCCACACCTCTCGTGTACACTCGCTGTCCACACTCATGTACACTCACTGTCCATACTCCTCGTGTACATACACTGTCCACACTCCTCATGTACACACTGTCCACACTCCTCGTGTACACTCACTGTCCATACTTCACGTGTACACTCACTGTCCATACTCCTCATGTACACTCACTGTCCATACTCCTCGTGTACATTCACTGTCCATACTTCTCGTGTACACTCACTGTCCACACTCCTCATGTACACTCGCTGTCCACATTCCTCGTGTACACTCACTGTCCACACTCCTCATGTACACTCACTGTCCACATTCCTCGTGTACACTCACTGTCCACACCCCTCATATACATTCACTGTCCACACTGTGTACACTCACTAGCCACACTTGTCATGTACACACACTCTCCACACTCCTCGTGGACACTCGCTGTCCACGCACTTACACTATCCACACTCGTCATGTACACTCACTGTCCACACTCCTCATGTACACTCGCTATCCACACTCCTCGTGTACACTCAGCGTGCACACTCTTTGTGTTGACTCGCGTGTACACACTCATTGATCACGGTGTACCAGTTGCACCCACTCAGTCCCAGCTTCAGGACGGTGAACATGGAGAATGTGTTGAATGTTTTTTGTGATATTTGTAATCAGAGATGGATTACAAAGAGCTCTGTGAAGGTTCAGGGCTCACATTTCCTTAAAGTGAGCGAGGGTTGAATGTATGAAGTGTTAGATTTGTACTGGATGTTTATGTGGATTGTAATCTCTCCCAGATTATTATCTGCTCTCAAGGTCTCTTTGTAGAGTTGTGCTGAGTTTGAAGGATGCCATTGTTTGGTGTTTAGATTCAGCGTTCGCTGTGTGTCACAGGGTGCTGATTGGATCAGGAGTGTCTCTGAGCTGCTCCCACCTGGACACAGACTGAGCGGCTTCCAATCTGATCAACTTTCTTCAGATTTATTGATTTGAATGAAGCAGGAGCCACATCTGAGGTAAACATCCGGCCTGGGACATGTCTCCAGAACGAAAGATCATCAAATGTTATTGTAACTACACATCTACAGCCTCATCCGGAACCCAGAACTAACCCCCCCCCCACATCCCAATCCAGAACCCAAATTCCCTTCTCCCAACCCGAATCCCCCTCGTCCCAACCCAGAACCACCCCCACTGCGTCACCCCAATCCAGAACCCAAATCCCCCTTCATCCCCTCCTAGAATTCCCTCATCTCCTTCTGGAACCCTCTCATTCCCGTCCAGAACCCTCTCACAGTGGCGTCGTGGTAGTGTCATCTGACTATTAACCCAGAGACCCAGGGTAATGCTCCGAGGACCCGGGTTCGAATCCCGCCACGGCAGATGGTGAAATTTAAATTCAATAAAGAATATCTGGAATTAAAGGTCTAATGATGTCGATTGTCACAAAACCCATCTGGTTCACTAATGTCCTTTAGGGAAGGAAATCTGCCGACGTTACCCGGTCTGGCCTACATGTGACTCCAGAGCCACACCAATGTGGTTGACTCTGAAATGACCACTCAGTTCGAGGGCAGTCAGGGTTGGGCAACAAATACTGGCCCAAACAGCAACACTCACATCCCATGAATGAATTTTTAAAAATCCAGAACCCCTGAACCCTATCCAACAACCCCATCGATTCATCAACTCATCCATTGACTGGAGAGTTAGTAAATGCGAGCTGTATTTTAATAAGTATTTACTACAGCAAACATGTTGTGAATGGTGCCACCCTTTGACTTCTGCAATCAGGCAGAGTGCAAACAGGTAGTTAAAGCCTGTCATGTAGGCCCTGCATTAAGCACTCCAAGAAGGCAGCACACCACTACCTTATTTTACACTTTTAAAAGTTTATTTATTAGTGTCACAACTCCACTTACACCGCAATGAAGTTACTGTGAAATTCCCCTAGTTGCCACACTCCGGCGCCTGTTCGGGTACACTGAGAGAGAATTTAGCATGGCCAATGCACCCTAACCAGCACGTCTTTCAGACTGTGGGAGGAAACCGCAGCACCCAGAGGAAATCTATGCAGACATGTGGGGAGCGTGCAGACTCCATACAGACAGTGACCCAAGCTGGGAATCGAACCCGGGACCCTGGCGCTGTGAGGCAGCAGTGCTAACCACTGTGCTACCGTGCCATCCCAGTGGAATTCACTACCACAGAAAGTAGTTGAGGCCAAAACGTTGTCTGATTTCAAGAAGAAATTAGATATAGCTCTTGGGGCTAAAGGGATCAAGGGATATGGGGTGATCAGGATATTGAATTTGATGATCAGCCATGATCATAATGAATGGTGGAGCAGGATCGAAGGGCTGAATGGCCTCCTCCTGCTTCTAGTTTCTATGTTTCTAATCCACTTAGGATGGGTGGCTGTGTCGAGGATGTGCTTGTTTCTGGATCTTCCTGCAACTCAGGCTCAGGCAATCATTATAAGGGCGGCACGGTGGCACAGTGGGTTAGCACTGTTGCCTCACAGCACCAGGGACCTGGGTTCGATTCCGGCCTCGGGTCACTGTCTGTGCGGAGTCTGCACATTCTCCCCGTGTCTGCGTGGGTTTCCTCCGGGTGCTCCGGTTTCCTCCCACACTCCAAAGATGTGCGCGTTCGGTACATTGACCATGCTAAATTGCCCCTTAGTGTCCCGGGATGCATAGTTTAGAGGGATTAGCGGGGTAATTATGTGGGGTGACAAGGATAGGGTGAGATTGTGGTTGGTGCAGACTCGATGGGCCGAATGGCTTCCTTCTGCACTGTAGGGTTTCTGTGATTTCACATAGAAGATTTTGAAGGGATTCAAGAAGGAATTGAATTATTACCTGAAAAGGGAGAATGTGTAGGGTTAGGGGGGAATGACACTCGGTGTATAGTTTATTTGGAGGGCTAGCACAGACACCGCAGGCTGAATGGCCTCCTGTGCTGCAACAATTCTAAGTTCTGGCCTAGCCAGTGACGCCCACCTCCCATGAACAGCAGTGACATGCATGGCAGTTAAACTACTTTAAGTGGCATCAGTCAATGGGCAGGACATCAGGGAATCTCCACTCAATGCCAATCGAGATTCGACTAGCTTCCCTCTTTAATTTTCACATTCTCCCTGTCCCTCTCTTTGACCTCGTCATTATCCATTTGCCTTTGGGTGGCAGCGGCCAGAGATTATTCTCCAGGCAGCACTCTGAGAGCAAGTGAAAGGGGTCCGAATGCAGCAATTGCAGCTTTCACAGATTTTGTTCCTTTCTACCAAGGACCCCTGAGTTGAAGGGTCACTAATGCGGGACAGCGGGTTTAGAGGGGATTTGAGAAAAATACTTTTTTACCCAGACGACAGTGGGAGTCTGCAGTGCACTGCCTGGGAGGATGGGAGGATAATAAAGGTGAGAAACCTCACAACCTTTAAAAAGCCTATCCCCGTAACGCCGCACATTTAGCATGGCCAATCCACCTAACCCGCACATCTTTGGACACTAAGGGGCAATTTAGCATGGCCAATCCACCCAACCTGCACATCTTTGGACACTAAGGGGCAATTTAGCATGGCCAATCCACCTAACCTGCACATCTTTGGACACTAAGGGGCAATTTAGCATGGCCAATCCACCTAACCTGCACATCTTTGGACACTAAGGGGCAATTTAGCATGGCCAATCCACCTAACCTGCACATCTTTGGACACTAAGGGGCAATTTAGCATGGCCAATCCACCTAACCTGCACATCTTTGGACACTAAGGGGCAATTTAGCATGGCCAATCCACCTAACCTGCACATCTTTAGACACTAAGGAACAATTTAGCATGGCCAATCCACCTAACCTGCACATCTTTGGACTGTGGGAGGAAACCAGAGCACCCCGAGGAAACCCATGCAGACACAGGGAGAAGGTGCAGACTCTGCACAGTCACCCAGGGCCAAAATCAAAGCCAGATCCCTGGTGCTGTCGGGGGCAGCACTGCTAACCATTGTGCCACCTTGCTGGCCCTGTCATAACATCCAAGGCTATGGGCCAAGTGCTGGAACGCGGGACTAGTGTAGTTTTGTCAGTGCAGACTCGATGGGCCGAAGGGTCTACTTCTGTACCATATGACTCTATGACCCTATGAACTATGCTGTTGCATTCGCCCATCCTCCAGGACATTCTTACTGAGGGGGAAAAAACAAAGTATAGTTCTCGCAACTCAGGAAAATTCTGAAGAGTCGGATGCCTCAATTGAAAAGCAGCGATCGATTCCTGGATGATCCATTGAGAGTTCTCACACTGTCTCATCAAATTTACTCTCTCCTTCACACTTGCATTAAAACATACAACCACTGCCACTCACAGCGATACCACAAGCCAGCCTCATAATTACACAGCTAGCGCATTCACCCTAACAGCCACACTCGAACTGGCAGGGTCTCTCGCACTCCGATTCACCCTGTGAAAAATGCCGCAGTTAACTATCACCCAACAATTATTGGGCCTGTGTCCCAGCACCAAACTCACATTCCTCTCACTGCACCGTTTCTAACCCGTCACTCCTGTCTAACCCGCCTCTCCTGTCTAGCCCGCCTCTCCTGTCTAGCCCGCCACTCCTGTCTAGCCCGCCACTCCTGTCTAGCCCGCCTCTCCTGTCTAGCCCGCCACTCCTGTCTAGCCCGCCACTCCTGTCTAGCCCGCCACTCCTGTCTAGCCCGCCACTCCTGTCTAGCCCGCCACTCCTGTCTAGCCCGCCACTCCTGTCTAGCCCGCCACTCCTGTCTAGCCCGCCACTCCTGTCTAGCCCGCCACTCCTGTCTAGCCCGCCACTCCTGTCCAGCCCGCCTCTCCTGTCCAGCCCGCCTCTCCTGTCCAGCCCGCCTCTCCTGTCCAGCCCGCCTCTCCTGTCCAGCCCGCCTCTCCTGTCCAGCCCGCCACTCCTGTCCAGCCCGCCACTCCTGTCCAGCCCGCCACTCCTGTCCAGCCCGCCACTCCTGTCCAGCCCGCCACTCCTGTCCAGCCCGCCACTCCTGTCCAGCCCGCCACTCCTGTCCAGCCCGCCACTCCTGTCCAGCCCGCCACTCCTGTCCAGCCCGCCACTCCTGTCTAGCCCGCCACTCCTGTCCAGCCCGCCTCTCCTGTCCAGCCCGCCTCTCCTGTCCAGCCCGCCTCTCCTGTCCAGCCCGCCTCTCCTGTCCAGCCCGCCTCTCCTGTCCAGCCCGCCACTCCTGTCCAGCCCGCCACTCCTGTCCAGCCCGCCACTCCTGTCCAGCCCGCCACTCCTGTCCAGCCCGCCACTCCTGTCCAGCCCGCCACTCCTGTCCAGCCCGCCACTCCTGTCCAGCCCGCCACTCCTGTCCAGCCCGCCACTCCTGTCCAGCCCGCCACTCCTGTCCAGCCCGCCACTCCTGTCCAGCCCGCCACTCCTGTCCAGCCCGCCACTCCTGTCCAGCCCGCCACTCCTGTCCAGCCCGCCACTCCTGTCCAGCCCGCCACTCCTGTCCAGCCCGCCACTCCTGTCCAGCCCGCCACTCCTGTCCAGCCCGCCACTCCTGTCCAGCCCGCCACTCCTGTCCAGCCCGCCACTCCTGTCCAGCCCGCCACTCCTGTCCAGCCCGCCACTCCTGTCCAGCCCGCCACTCCTGTCCAGCCCGCCACTCCTGTCCAGCCCGCCACTCCTGTCCAGCCCGCCACTCCTGTCCAGCCCGCCACTCCTGTCCAGCCCGCCACTCCTGTCCAGCCCGCCACTCCTGTCTAGCCCGCCACTCCTGTCTAGCCCGCCACTCCTGTCTAGCCCGCCACTCCTGTCTAACCCGCCACTCCTGTCTAGCCCGCCACTCCTGTCTAGCCCCCCGTGTCACCAAAGCACTTAAATCTAGCCCAAACATTTCAGAATCCTTCTCTTGTGTGGTATCTACATTGGACGGTGTGTAAAACACTGTCCTAGGTTGTAAGGGGCGTGCGCAGTAACTGCGTATAGTCTATCGGCCAGCAACTAGTAGGAAAGATGCAGGGGAATGACCGAGAGGTACTAAATCTATTGAGTAGTGAGAATGGGGGCCTTTTGTTGTCCTAATGTAGACTGGATTGTAAAAGCGCAAAGGGAAAGAGTTCAGGAAATGTACAGATCAGCATTTTTCTGGCCCAGTTGGAAAGAAGACTACTCTTTGTTCTTCCATGAGATGTGGGCCTTGCATTTGTTGTCCATCCCTAATTGCCCTTGAACTGAGTGTGTCGCTAGGCCCATTTCAGAATCAACCATTGGAGTGTTGGGGGAGTGGAGCCACTTAGGGACCAGAAGATGAGCTCCGTATGGAGACAGAGGGCAGGTTGAGATACTAAATGAGTATTTTCCATCTGTCTTTACCAAGGAAGAAGAAACTGTCCAAATCACAGTGAAGGAAGAGGGAATTGAGACGCTGGATTGGTTAAGAGTTGATCAAGAGGTGATATTAGAGAGGCTGCCTGCACTTAAAGTTAATAAGTCACCAGGATTGGGTGAGAGTCATCGAGGGTGCTGAGGGCGAGAAGGATGGAGATTCTGGAGATACTGACCATAATGTCCCACATGGGGTGGTGCCAGAGGATTGGAGAATTGCTCAAAAATGGTTGTCAGGATAAATCTAGCAGCGACAGGGTCAGTTAACCTTTCATTCTGGAATAAAAGTAAGAATCACTGGAACAAGTGCAGATTCTTTTTCTGTTTCAGTCATTCCTGGTTTGAGACAGCATTTATTGCCCATTAACTGAGTGGCTTGCTTGACCATTTAAAGAGTCAACCACACTGCTGTGTGTCTGAAGTCATGTGCAGCCCAGACTGCGTAAGGACAGCAGATTTCCTTTCCTAAAGAGGTAAAATATTAATGAACCAGAAGGGCTTTTACAACAATCCACAATGGTCATCAGTAGACTTTTAATTCCAGGTTTTTACTTCATTCAAATTTCACCATCTGCTGTGGTGGGATTCGAACCCAGGTCCCCCGAGCATTACGCTGGGTCCCTGGATTACGGGTCCAGCGACAATACCACTACACCATCATCTCTCCTACTAAGAAAAGCCTGCATGGATTTGTTTAACATTTATTGCATTTAACTGACTTGTTTGAGTTTTTTTGTTAGGATCACAGAGAAGGTTGATGAGGGTAACGTGATGGATGTGGTATACAGGGACTTCCAAAGTCCATAAAGTGATAAAGCGCCACAGAATAACAGGTTCATCAACAAAGCTGAAACCCATGGAATGACAGGGACAGTAGGAGCGTGGATATGATTGAGTGACAGGAAACAGAGAGTCATAGTGAATAGTTTTGTGGACTGGAGAAAGGTGAGGTTCCCAGAGGTCGGTACTAAATTGCTTTTCTTTGTGCGTAACAACCTAACTTGGGGGAACAGGACTCAATTTCAATATGTGCAGATGATACAAAGCTTAGAAGTATTGTGAAAAGGATAGAGCTAGCTTTCAAAGAGGACGGCATGGTGGCACAGTGGTTAGCACTGCTGCCTCAAAGTGCTAGAGACCCGGATTCAATTCCGGCCTCTGGTCATTGTCTGTGTTGAGTTTGCACGTTCTCCCTGTGTCTGCGTGTGATTCCTCCGGGTGCTCCGGTTTCCTCCCACACTCCAAAGATGGGCGGGTTAGGTGGATTGGCCATGCTAAATTGTCCCTTAGTATCCAAAGATGTGAAGGTTAGGTGGGTTGGCCATTCTAAATCGCCCCTTAGTATCCAAAGATGTGAAGGTTAGGTGGGTTGGCCATTCTAAATTGCCCCTTAGTATCCCAAGATGTGTAGGTTAGGTTGATTAGCCATGCTAAATTGCCCCTTAGTATCCCAAGATGTGTAAGTTAGGTGGATTGGCCATGCTAAATTGCCCCTTAGTATCCAAAGATGTGTAGGTTAGGTGGATTGGCCATGCTAAATTGCCCCTTAGTGTCCAAAGATGTGCGGGTTAGGTTGATTGGCTATGCTAAATTGTCCCTTCATGTCAGGGGGATTAGCAGGGTAAATACGTCGGGTTACAGGTATAGGGTCTGGGTGGGATTGTTGTCGGTGCAGGCTCAATGGGTCGAATGGTCTCCTTCTGCACTGTAGGGATTCTGTGACATAGACAGACTGGGGGAATGGGCAGATGAATGTTAATGCAGAGAAATGTGAAGTGACACATGTTGACAGAACGATGAAGGAGCAGCAATATAAAATGAGAGATGAAATTCTAGATGAAGATGCCGGAGCAGAGGGACCTGGGTGTAAAAGTGCACAAGTTGTGGAAGGTGACAGGACAGGATGAATAAGGCACACAAAAGCAAGGAAGTTGTGATGAACCTTTCTGAAAGACTGGCTCGGCATCAACTGGAGAATTGTGTCCAATTCTGGGAACCGAACTGTCGGAAGGATGTGAAGGCTTTAGATTAGAAATGATTCATGAGAATATTTCTGGGAATGAGCAATTTCAGTAACGTGGAGAGATCGGAGAAGTTGGGACTGTTTACCTGGGAGATGAGAATGTTGAGAGGAAATTTGACAAGGTGTTCAAAACCGTGAGGGGGTCTGGACTGAGTAGAGAGCGAGGGACTGTTCCCATTGGCTTAAAGGTAGATTGGCAAAATAATTAACAGCAATGTGAGATAAAGCATTTTGATGCAGTGAGTGTTTAGGATTTGGAACCCATTGCCCGAGAGCGTGCTAGAGATAGATTGAATTGAGGTCTTGAAAAGAGAATTGGAAACAATGCCCAAAGAGAACAAATGTACAGGGGTGTAGAGAAAGGTGAGATGAGAGTGACTGCCCTTGACATCAAGGCAGCATTTGACTGAGTGTGGCATCAAGGAGCCCCAGCAAAACTGGAGTCAATGGGAATCAGGTGGAGAACTCTCCGCTGGTTGGAGTCATACCTGTACAAAGGAAGATGGTTGCGCTGGTTGGAGGTTAATCACCTCAGCCCCAGGATATCTCTGCGGGAGTTCCTCAGGGTAGTATCCTAGATCCAGCCATCTTCAGCTGCTTCATCAATGACTTTCCCTCTACCATAAGGTCAGAAGTGGGGATGTTCGCCGATGATTGTAGCTTTCAGTCCCATTGACAACTCCTCAGATACTGAAGCAATCCGTGTCCATCCAGATCTGGACAATGTGGCAGGTAACATTGATGCCTGAAAGACTCTAATAAAACACTTCAATACTTTCATACTCTACTCCTTCAGCAATAAATGCCGAAATTCCATTTTCCTTCCTTAATATCCGCTCTTTCTAGCTTTCTGTGATTCATGCGCAAGGACACCCAGATCCCTCTGCACTGAAACACTATGAAGCTTGTCACCATTTGGATAATAATTTGCCTTTGTATTTCTCTTATCAAAATGGATAACCTTCATCTGCCAGATTCTGCCCCATTCACTTAACCTATCCATATCATTTGTAAATTTCTTATTTAATTAGCGCAGCTAACCATCCCATCTCTCATGATGATGTGACTTATGCACGAGTGATATTAATTCTGCAATTTCACCAACTGACTGAACATATACTGAACTGTTTGAAAAAACTTTTTAAAGACAAAAGAATACACTGACTAAAGGTGGCTGCCACAAGTCACCTGACATCTGGTATTGCAAGGTGACCAGCTTCTGGAAAGTTCCAACGTGAATTGCAATTCTGACGTGCCACCACATCCTTCTCTGGAATTTCACACATGAAGATGTCAAGAACTACTTTTGAAAGGATTTACTGAAATGTACTGGACATAGCATTCGCATTTCTATAAGACTACTCTCCACTGGAGACAGGAAGTCTGCTATAACAATGGTTATATAGAAATATGTCTTCCTATCTCATCAAGATAGTTAATGACTCATTCAGGAGCTTAATGGCTGAGACATTACAGAATCTAATCACCCATGCCATGAAACAAAAGCAACTGTTGGTCAGAGCTCAGATAAACAAACGCCTCCTGAAATCGATATGGGAAGAGATGGGTCATGTGACTGAGGTAGCCATTTTGAAATCTCTTCAGCAGCACGTAAGTTGCTGAAGACAGGCACAGCTGGTAGTCAGTAGAACCTGCCAAAGGGACAGTAATACTATCCCTCTTCTCTCCTCTCTCAGGGACAGTAATACTATCCCTCTTCTCTCCTCTCTCAGGTCAATGCCCTATCAGTTACAATTCAAAAAAATCCAGCACAGAGATAGTGAATTTCCATCGAAAGGAACATCAGATGCAAACATCATCAGCTTCCAGAAGAGATGGATTATATTTTTATATGGGCTTCAACTCAACTCCTGAAATCTAAAGGTGAACCTGCAAACATTCTGTCGCAGCCACATAACGACTCATAAACAGTGAACTCTCAATTTTTACCATTCAGCATTGAACTTTTATTTGGATAAGAAAGATAAAAAACACTAAAAACGCTGTCCAGTTATGTGTTGGGCTGTGTATACACACTGTCCTGTTCTGTGTTGGGTTGTGTATATACACTGCCCAGTTCTGTGTTGGGTTGTGTATATACACTGCCCAGTTCTGTGTTGGGTTGTGTATATGCACTGTCCTGTTCTGTGTTGGGCTGTGTATATACACTGCCCAGTTCTGTGTTGGACTGTGTATATACACTGTCCAGTTCTGTGTTGGGCTGTGTATATGCACTAACCTGTTTTGTGTTGGGTTGTGTATATACACTGTCCTGTGTTGGGCTGTGTATATACACTGTCCTGTTCTGCATTGGGTTGTGTATATACACTGTCCTGTTCTGTGTTGGGCTGTGTATATACACTGTCCTGTTCTGCATTGGGTTGTGTATATACACTGTCCTGTTGTGTTGGGTTGTGTATATACACTGTCCTTTTCTGTGTTGGGTTGTGTATATACACTGTCCTGTTCTGTATTGGGTTGTGTAGATACACTGTCCTGTTCTATGTTGGGTTGTGTATATACACTGTCCTGTTCTGTGTTGGGTTGTGTAGATACACTGTCCTGTTCTGTGTTGGGTTGTGTATATACACTGTCCTGTTCTGTGTTGGGTTGTGTAGATACACTGTCCTGTTCTGTGTTGGGTTGTGTATATACACTGTCCTGTTCTGTGTTGGGCTGTGTATATGCACTAACCTATTCTGTGTTGGGCTGTGTATATACACTCTCCTGTTCTGTGTTAGGTTATACTTAGCTCCAGGGGATTCTTAACCCATTCACTGGGCACACTCACACAGCTTGATACGTCCTGCCTTAACGTCAAGGAGCGCAGGAGATCCCAGTAACCCCCGTATTTACCCTGTTGATCTCCTTGTCAGGAAGGGGCAATTTAGCACGGCCAATCCACCTAACCCGCACATCTTTGGACTGTGGGAGGAAACTGGAGCACCCGGAGAAAACCCACGCAGACACGGGGAGAACGTGCAGTCTCCGCACAGACAGTGACCCGAGGCCGGAATTGAACCCGGGTCCCTGGCGCTGTGAGGCAGCAGTGCTAACCACTGTGCCACCGTGTCGCTGTTCTTAGACTTTCAAAGGCATGGTATTACCAGACGCAATTGTTCCAGGTGAGAAATTGTTTCAAACCAACTGTTAATATTCTGCAATCTGTGCGATTGGAGGCAGAGGAAAACAAAGAAACAGCCGATGTCGCTGTAATGAAACAGGAATCACTCAGCGAGCAGCCACCACCTCGTGGGCTCTAGTGTCAACCTGCCGGAGACTGATCCTCAGTCAGAGCATCATTGAGGCATGGAGAGGGGATGGAGTGAGCACTCCCACCTCAAACCCAGCACTCAGCTCCAGAGGATTCTTAACCCACTCACTGAGCACACACACACAGCTCGATATCTCCTGCCTGAGCATCTAGGAGCACCGGACACAATCAGGATCCTTCCGGTAACAAGGCTGGAAAAGTGACTGGGCACTGGCTCACACACTGACCGCTAGAGACTGGGCACTGGGTCACACACTGACCACTAAAGACAGGGCACTGGGTCACACACTGACCGCTAGAGACTGGGCACTGGGTCACACACTGACCACTAAAGACAGGGCACTGGGTCACACACTGACCGCTAGAGACTGGGCACTGGGTCACACACTGACCGCTAGAGACTGGGCACTGGCTCACACACTGACCGCTAGAAACTGGGCACTGGGTCACACACTGACCGCTAGAGACTGGGTACTGGCTCACACACTGACCGCTAGAAACTGGGCACTGGGTCACACACTGACCACTAGGGACTGAGCACTGGTTCACACACTGCCCGCTAGAAACTGGGCACTGGGTCACACACTGACCGCTAGAGACTGAGCACTGGTTCACACACTGACCGCTAGAGACTGGGTACTGGCTCACACACTGACCGCTAGGGACTGAGCACTGGTTCACACACTGACCACTAGGGACTGAGCACTGGTTCACACACTGCCCGCTAGAAACTGGGCACTGGGTCACACACTGACCGCTAGAGACTGGGCACTGGGTCACACACTGACCGCTAGAGACTGGGCACTGGCTCACACACTGACCGCTAGAAACTGGGCACTGGGTCACACACTGACCACTAGGGACTGGGCACAGGCTCACACACTGACCACTAAAGACTGGGCACTGGGTCACACACTGACCGCTAGAGACTGGACACAGGCTCACACACTGATCACTAGTGAAAGGGCACTGTCCACACACTAATCGCTAGAGACTGGGCACTGGGTCACACACTGACCACTAGAGACTGGGCACTGGCCCACACACTGACCGCTCGGGACTGGACACTGGGTCACACACTGACCGCTAGAGAATGGGCACTGGTTCACACACTGACCGCTAGAGAATGGGCACTGGTTCACACACTGACCGCGAGAGACTGGGCACTGGCTCACACACTGACCGCTCGGGACTGGACACTGGGTCACACACTGACCGCTAGAGAATGGGCACTGGTTCACACACTTACTGCTAGAGAATGGGCACTGGTTCACACACTGACCGCGAGAGACTGGGCACTGGCTCACACACTGACCGCTAGAGACTGGGCACTGGCTCACACACTGACCGCTAGAGACTGGGCACTGGCTCACACACTGACCACCAGTGAATGGTAACTGACTGGGCACTGGCTCACACACTGACCGCTAGAGACTGGGCACTGGCTCACATACTGACCGCTAGAGACTGGGCACTGGCTCACGCACTGACCGCTAGTGACTGGGCACTGGCTCACATACTGACCGCTAGAGACTGGGCACTGGCTCACACACTGACCGCTAGAGACTGGGCACTGGGTCACACACTGACCGCTAGAGACTGGGCACTGGCTCACACACTGACCGCTAGAGACTGGGCACTGGCTCACACACTGACCGCTAGAGACTGGGCACTGGCTCACACACTGACCACCAGTGAATGGTAACTGACTGGGCACTGGTTCACACACTGACCACTAGAGAATGGGCACTGGTTCACACATCTGACCGCTAGAGACTGGGCACTGGGTCACACACTGACCGCTAGAGACTGAGCACTGGGTCACACACTGACCGCTAGAGACTGAGCACTGGGTCACACACTGACCGCTAGAGACTGGGCACTGGGTCACACACTGACCGCTAGAGACTGGGCACTGGCTCACGCACTGACCGCTAGTGACTGGGCACTGGCTGACACTGGTGGTCACAGTGATGGTCAGTGATTGGCTCAGTGTCTGATGAAATGGGGTTAGTTTGGAGTGTGTTGCCACCTGGTGGGATGAATAAAAACTGCCTCAAGGAGCCGTCCCCAGGACTGAGAATCCACTGTCCAATCCCAGGAGCTAAACCGACAGATTAAACTCCGAAAACAGTGGCCGGAAACACTTCCTGTGACTCCTATAATGTCCAAGGTGCTTGTGTCCTGAGCTACTGAAACTCAGTGAGGAAATTCATTCCGTTATCAAATTAAACTTGTTTGGGAATGGTTCCTAACATTGTTCTCAATGATCCACCCACAGGAACAGCCTTTCCAGGTGGAATTGAAACATCCTTCAGCCATTACAGGATCCTTGCTGCTGTGTCATTACAGGATCCTTGCTGCTGTGTCATTACAGGATCCTTGCTGCTGTGTCATTACAGGATCATTGCTGTTGTGCCATTACAGGATCATTGCTGCTGTGTCATTACAGGACCATTGCTGCTGTGTCATTACAGGATCCTTGCTGCTGTGTCATTACAGGACCATTGCTGCTGTGTCATTACAGGATCCTTGCTGCTGTGTCATTACAGGATCCTTGTTGTTGTGTCATTACAGGACCATTGCTGCTGTGTCATTACAGGACCATTGCTGCTGTGTCATTACAGGATCATTGCTGCTGTGTCATTACAGGACCATTGCTGCTCTGTCATTACAGGATCATTGCTGCTGTGTCATTACAGGATCATTGCTGCTCTGTCATTACAGGATCATTGCTGCTGTGTTAAACTTGTCTCAGAGATTTCCAACTTTAGAAAATTATGTTTCATAGAATCCCTTCAGTGCAAGAGGAGACCATTCAGCCCATCGAGTCTGCACTGACTCTCCAACAGAGCATCTTACCCTGGTCCTATCTCCATAACTCAACATATTTACCCCACTAATCCCCCTAATCTAAACAACTTGGGACACCAAAGGGCAATTTATCATGGCCAATCCACCGAACCCACACATCTTTGGAGTGTGGGAGGAAACCGGAGCACCCGGAGGAAACCCTCGCAGACACGAGGAGAATGTGCAAACCCCACACGGACAGTGACCCGAGCCGGGAATCGAACCCGGGTTCCCGGTGCTGTGAGGCAGCAGTGCTAACCACTGGCGAGGGGTTTTGAGGTTGATCCCTGCTTTCTGAACAATTTCTTCCAATCACAGGTGAGTCCACTGCTGGGATGGAGGAGATGGGAGAGCTGTGAGGAAGGCAGTAGCAATAACAAGCAGCAGGTGGAAGCCAAATGCACTGTAGACGCTCTGACAGTGCGGCACCCCCTCAGTACTGACCCTCTGACAGTGCGGCACCCCCTCAGTACTGACCCTCTGACAGTGCGGCACTCCCTCAGTACTGACCCTCTGACAGTGCGGCACTCCCTCAGTACTGATCCTCTGACAGTGCGGCACTCCCTCAGTACTGACCCTCTGACAGTGCGGCACTCCCTCAGTACTGACCCTTTGACAATGCGGCACTCCCTCAGTACTGATCCTCTGACAGTGCGGCACTCCCTCAGTACTGACCCTTTGACAATGCAGGCTGTAGAGGGAGATGCTTGTGTGCACAGTGGAAGGGGTGGGGAAGTAGGATCTGTCCATCCTGTTCATTTCCACTCCATCTGACGAAGGAGCAGCGCTCCGAAAGCTTATGGTATTGCTACCAAATAAACCTGTTGGACTTTAAGCTGGTGTTGTGAGACTTCTTACTGTGTGGTGCAGACAGAGTCTCTCAGACCAACTGAAGGAAATGAACATTATTTCCAGCAGCAAAAACAGAGTTTATTTCAACTTTCTAACTGATGTTTCTCTCACTGACCTTGTGCGCTGCTCTGTATTTACATCACGGTGTCCACCTCAGGGACGGTGTGTGTGGGCACAGGGTTCAGAGAGAGGGGAGTGGCGGGGTGAGGGGGAGGCAGAGGTTGCTGGATCTGCAGTGGGGAATATGAGGGGTGGATAATTTGTGCGGGGTGGGGGGGTCTGTGCAAGGGGCAGGGGGAAGCAGTGCGGTGTGTAGGACAGGTTTGGTTGCTAAATTTGCTAACGACACAAAGATAGGTAGGAAAGTAAATTGCGAAGTGGACGTAAGGAGGATACAAAGGGACAGAGATTGGGTAAGTGAGTGGGGAAAGATCTGGCAAATGAATGTGGGCAAATGTGAAATTGTCCGTTTTGGCAGGAAAAATAAAAAAGCTTTTATCTAAATGGTGGGAGCTCGTAGAACTCTGAGCTGCAGAGGGATCTGGGTGTCCGAGTGCATGAATCACAAAAGGCTGGTACGCAGGTACAGCAAGTAATTAGGAAAGCTAATAGAATGTTATCGTTTACTGAGAGAGGGATTGGTTACAG
The DNA here is from genome assembly GCF_964213995.1 of Mustelus asterias. Classification (NCBI taxonomy): domain Eukaryota; kingdom Metazoa; phylum Chordata; class Chondrichthyes; order Carcharhiniformes; family Triakidae; genus Mustelus; species Mustelus asterias. The sequence goes on from NC_135821.1 coordinate 15,855,920, forward strand.
GAATAGGGAGGTTATGCTTCAGTTATACAGGCCATTGGTGAGACTATATCTGGAGCATTGTGTACAGTGCTGGTCTCCTTATCTAAGGAAAGATGTAAATGCGTTGGAAACAGTTCAGAGAAGATTTACTAGACTAATACCAGGAATGGATGGGTTGTCTTATGAGGAAAGCTTGAAGGGGTTAGGATTGCACCCACTGGAAGAATAAGGGGTGGCTTGATTGAAACCTTTAAGATCCTGAGGGGCATTGACAGGGTGGATGTGGAGAGGATGTTTCCCCTTGTGGGAGGATCTAGAACAAGGGGTCACTGTTTAAGAATAAAAGGTCGCTCATTTAAGGCAGAGGAGAGAAGCTTTATTTTCTCAGAAGCTGGTGAGTCTCTGGAATTCTCATCCTCAAAAGGCAGTGGAAGCAGAGTCTTTGAATATTTTTAAAGCAGAGCTAGATAGATTCTTGGTTAACAAGGGGGTGAAAGGTTATCGGGGGTGGGTGAGAATGTGAGGTTGAGGTAATGGGGCAGCAGGCTGGAGGGGTCGAATGGCCTCCTCCTGCTCCTAATTCATATGTTTGTTTGTTAAGAGTGGAATGTGGAATGTGACGTTCCACAGGGATCAGTGCTGGGAGAATTAATGATTTGGACTTTGGAATCAAGAACACAATCTCTATATTTACAAACGACACCACGTTGGAGGATAGTCGACACCGAGGAGGTCGAGATTAATCTGTATGTTCGTAGATCCCGTGTGCGTCAAGAGTCCAGAATCATCCGCACAATGTCAGTCCTCCCCTCCCCCGTGACTTCTCCCCCAAGGGCGCCCCCTTCTGTTAGTGCCTGGCAGGCCAAGCTCCCAGATCATTCTGCAGCACCTTGCGTTCGCCGTGGCGACTGATACAATCTTTGGTGGTTTCCAGGATGGTGAGCAGTCTGCGGTTAAGGGCAATGAGGTGAGGCTCACACAGGATGGGGGAGAGTCTGTCACTCTGCAACGATTCCCTCATTACGTCACTGAGTCTGTAGCTCTCGGAGGCCAGCAGCTGAAGGCGGAGGAAGGTCCCTCTCCGCATCCTGTACAACAACAACAAACGCCACGTTTCAGTGTGGCATCAGCACAAGATTAAAATGCCCAAAACGGTTGGACAACAAGCTCTGAATCAGCCTTTCACCCTGGGTTTCAGGCTGTGGGATAGGTCAAAGGCACAGACCCTCTGGAGTCACAGAGCATGGTCTGGGAGGTCAAAGGGCAGTGACAGTGGGCGGTCAAGGGGCAGTGACAGTGGGAGGTCAAGGGGCAGAGACAGTGGGAGGTCAAGGGGCAGAGACAGTGGGAGGTCAAGGGGCAGAGACAGTGGGAGGTCAAGGGGCAGAGACAGTGGGAGGTCAAGGGGCAGTGACAGTGGGAGGTCAAGGGGCAGAGACAGTGGGAGGTCAAGGGGCAGTGACAGTGGGAGGTCAAGGGGCAGTGACAGTGGGAGGTCAAGGGGCAGAGACAGTGGGAGGTCAGCGGTAGTGACAGTGGGAGGTCAAAGGGCAGTGACAGTGGGAGGTCAGGGGGCAGTGACAGTGGGAGGTCAAGGGGCAGTGACAGTGGGAGGTCAAGGGGCAGAGACAGTGGGAGGTCAAGGGGCAGAGACAGTGGGAGGTCAAGGGGCAGTGACAGTGGGAGGTCAAGGGGCAGAGACAGTGGGAGGTCAAGGGGCAGAGACAGTGGGAGGTCAAGGGGCAGAGACAGTGGGAGGTCAAAGGGCAGTGACAGTGGGAGGTCAAGGGGCAGAGACAGTGGGAGGTCAAGGGGCAGTGACAGTGGGAGGTCAAGGGGCAGAGACAGTGGGAGGTCAAGGGGCAGTGACAGTGGGAGGTCAAGGGGCAGAGACAGTGGGAGGTCAAGGGGCAGAGACAGTGGGAGGTCAAGGGGCAGTGACAGTGGGAGGTCAAGGGGCAGAGACAGTGGGAGGTCAAGGGGCAGAGACAGTGGGAGGTCAAGGGGCAGAGACAGTGGGAGGTCAAGGGGCAGAGACAGTGGGAGGTCAAGGGGCAGAGACAGTGGGAGGTCAAAGGGCAGTGACAGTGGGAGGTCAAGGGGCAGAGACAGTGGGAGGTCAAGGGGCAGTGACAGTGGGAGGTCAAGGGGCAGTGACAGTGGGAGGTCAAGGGGCAGTGACAGTGGGAGGTCAAGGGGCAGTGACAGTGGGAGGTCAAGGGGCAGAGACAGTGGGAGGTCAAGGGGCAGAGACAGTGGGAGGTCAAGGGGCAGAGACAGTGGGAGGTCAAGGGGCAGAGACAGTGGGAGGTCAAAGGGAAGTGACCATTCACAGGCAAGAAGAGAAAAAAAATGAAACGAGGGTGAAAATGGCAGCTGGGTCTGAAGAGAGGAATTTGTTAACTTGGAGCCTGATTGTGGAGGGTGATAATCGATGGGCTGAAGGGCCTCTCGCTCTCTCTTTGTGAAGCCTGATGCAGGAACTGTAGAGCCGGGAGTGATAGGACAGGCTTATTCTGAGTTAGTTCCGGTATCTTATCAATGATGTGCAGAGCTCTTGGCGAGTTATCCTCCCTGGACCTGCTGTAACCCGGGTTGCCAACTCAGATTAAATGTATTCCTGGAGGTTCCATCACATGACCTCCACCGCCCCCCCCCCCCCCCCCCCCTGTCCGCCCCCACCAGTCATCGGTCGGCCATCACATCATCCCTGTGACACACGGACGACCTACACCAATCGGAAAGCATAAAGACTCGTTACCCAATTGGGTGACGCTTGGCTGTCAGCCAATCAGCCTTTACTTCCCCATTTTCAATATTTTTCTGTCTGGTTCAAAGAAAAAGACTAAAATAACATTTATTTTCACATCCGGATGATTTTTCTCCAGAGTTGCAGAGAGCAGATGGATCTTCAAATCCTGGAGATTCCAGGCCAATCCTGGAGGGTTGGCGACCCCAGCTGTTACCCACAGATGCACGGGTGCAGAGGGCAGGCTTGGAAGTTTGCAGATGGTACCAAGTTGGGTGGGAGGGTGAACTGTGACGAGGATGCAGAGATCCTTCAGAATGATCTGGACAGGTTGGGTGAGTGGGCAAATCAATGGCAGATGCAGCACAATTTGGATAAGTGTGCATTATTCACTTTGGAAGCAAAAACAAGAAGGCAGATTACTCCTGTATGGCTGTAAATTGGGAGAGGGGAGTGTCCAGAGGGACCTGGGTGTCGTTGTGCATCAGTCACTGAAGGTAAGCATGCAGGTGCAGCAGGTGGTAAAGAAGGCAAATGGCAGGTTGGCCTTCATTGCGAGAGGTTTCGAGTACAGGAGCAGGGATGTGATGTTGAAACTATACAGGGCCTTGGTGAGGCCACACCTAGAGTATTGTGTGCAGTTTTGGTCTCCTTTTCTGAGGAAGGATGTTCTTGCTCTCGAGGGAGTGCAGCGAAGGTTTACCAGGCTGATTCCGGGGATGGCGGGACTGATGTGAGAGGAGAGATTGACTAGGTTAGGATTGTTTTCACTGGAGTTCAGACGAATGAGGGGGGATCTCATAGAGACTTATAAAATTCTAACAGGTCTAGACAGGGTTGATGCAGGGAGGATGTTCCCGATGGTGGGGGGGGAGTCCAGAACCAGGGGTCACAGTCTGAGGATTCAGGGTGGTCCATTTAGGACGGAGGTGAGGAGACATTTCTTCACCCAAAGAGTGGTGAGCTTGTGGAATTCATTACCACAGGAAGTAGTTGATGCCAAAACATTGAATGTATTCAAGAGGCGGCTGGATATAGCACTTGGGGTGAATGGGATCAAAGGTTATGGGGAGAAAGCAGGATTAGGCTATTGAGTTGGACGATCAGCCATGATCGTGGTGAATGGTGGAGCAGGCTCGAAGGGCCGAATGGCCTCCTCCTGCTCCGATCTTTGATGTTTCTATGTTTCTTACCTGCAGCATTGCTGAAGAGGGACCAGGATCGAGAGCTCATCCTGAGAGTGTCTCCCAAACCTTGAAAGCAAGGCAAGAAACTGGTTGAACACTGGCAGCCACACACTTACATCCCCCAGCACAGCTTCCAAACGACAGCAATACAAACGCAAAGTCAGCAACTCATTCCACCAACTCCCAGCTGAAGGGCCACTCAGAGGAACTTTCAAAATGCGGAATGGGCGAGAGCAGGAATCCAGTCCCTTTATTACCCAATCCCGTGTTTTTAATCAAACTCCGCCGTTGTTGGCGCTTCCCATCCTTTTTATTACCCAATCCTGTGGTGGCACCGTGGTTAGCACAGCTGCCTCACAGCGCCAGGGACCTGGGTTCGATTCCCGGCTTGGGTCACTGTCTGTGTGGAGTCTGCACGTTCTCCCCGTGTCTGCGTGGGTTTTCTCCGGATGCTCCCGTTTCCTCCCACAGTCCGAAAGACGTGCTGGTTAGGGTGCATTGGCCGTGCTAAATTCTCCCTCAGTGTAACCCGAACAGGCGCCGGAGTGTTTGTGTTTGCTCGTGTCACTCACCCTCGCCCATTGTCTAAATGAAGGATAAAGCTGTTATTCTCAAATTTCTGGAAGGTTTCGTAATGATGTCGGTCCATGTTGCCTGCAGGAAGGACACGGAGAACAGGAGGCTCGTTAGTCCTGTTAGTGAACTGAGGGTCCGGTGTGGAGACAACTCATTCACCGCCTGAGGAGCTTTACAATAGACACGCAGGGGCGGGGGAGAAGCGGGGGAAGGGGGGGAAACAGGGGAGCCGGGTGCAGAGGGGCAGGGGAAAGGGACGTGCGGGGGGGGGGGCATGGATGGAGTCTCAGCAGCTTTTGAAGGGCAGCAGCCAGCCTTTGAGGCTTTTATCCCAACCCACAAAGGAGATGGACATCAGCTGAATGGGGTGGAGAGCCCATCAGAACAAAGAACAGTACAGCACAGGAAACAGGCCCTTCGGCCCTCCAAGCCTGTGCCGCTCCTTGGTCCAACTAGACCAATCATTTGTATCCCTCCATTCCCAGGCTGCTCATGTGACTATCCAGGTAAGTCTTAAACAATGTCAGCGTGTCTGTCTCCACCACCCTACTTGGCAGCGCATTCCAGGCCCCCACCACCCTCTGTGTAAAAAACATCCCTCTAATATCTGAGTTATACTTCGCCCCTCTCACCTTGAGCCCGTGACCCCTCGTGATCATCACTTCTGATCTGGGAAAAAGCTTCCCACCGTTCACCCTATCTATACCCTTCATAATTTTGTACACCTCTATTAGATCTCCCCTCATTCTCCATCTTTCCAGGGAGAATAAGCCCAGTTTACCCAATCTCTCCTCATAGCTAAGACCCTCCATACCAGGCAACATCCTGGTAAACCTTCTCTGCACTCTCTCTAACGCCTCCACGTCCTTCTGGTAGTGCGGCGACCAGAACTGGACGCAGTACTCCAAATGTGGCCCAAATGTGGTCAGGGAGATGGGCACCGGGGGGTTTGGGGAGGGGGTGTGGTTCCTGGCTCAGGGATGTTTTGTTGTGGGGAGGGGATCACTGGCTGATGGATACTGGGGGAGGGTTCACTGGTTGCTGGATGTGGGTAGAGTGGGGTGGGGTGAGGCAGGGTGGGGGTGGGATGGGGCAGGGCAGGGGTGGGACAGGGTGGGGGTAGGGCAGGATGGGGAAGAGCGGGGGCAGGGCAGGGTGGGGGCAAGGTGGGGTGGGGTGGGGTGGGGCAGGTGTGAGATCGGGGCTGAAAATAATGGCAACCTCAAAGTCACCTCCACCCACCCACACACCCACACAGATACACACACACCCACACATACACACACACACACCACCGCCCACAGATATACACACACCACCCACACAGATACACACACACACCCACCCACACAGATACACACACACCCACAAACACACAAACCCTGAGACACAACCTCACCCATACACGCATCCCCATCCACACATACACCCACCCTGACACACCCCCACACCCATCCCCCGCGCGGATGTGCCCCCACCCATCAGGAAGTCCAGGACGGTCATGTCAATGACATCCAGCAGGCGGCTCCCGTATTTGTACGGGGGACTTCTCTTAATCTGGTCGCAGTAATCGGGGTCCAACTCCCACCTGAAATAGAGAGAATGAGAGGTGAGGAGAGAGCGGCTTGGCTGAGGGAGCAGGGAAAGTGATCGAGACGCAGAGGAGGGGTAATGAAGGTAGAGGTGGAGCAGGGCAGGATGGAGGGACAGCACTGTGGAGAGGAAGAGGCGATGTGTTCAGGTGTTTGTGTTCTGGGGTACAGGTAAGTGTCGGGGTTCTGGGGTACAGGGAGTGTCAGTGTTTGGGGATACAGGGAGTGTTAGTGTTCAGGGGTACGGGGGTGTCGGGGTTCTGGGGTACAGGGAGTGTCAGTGTTCAGGGGGTGTCGGTGTTCTGGGGTACAGGGAGTGTCAGTGTTCTGGGGTACAGGGAGTGTCGGGGTTCTGGGGTACAGGGAGTGTCGAGGTTCTGGGGTACAGGGAGCATCACTGTTCTGGGGTACAGGGAGTGTCGGGTTCTGGGGTACAGGGAGTGTCGGGGTTCTGGGGTACAGGGAGTGACAGTGTTCTGGGGTACAGGGAGTGTTGAGGTTCTGGGGTACAGGGAGTGTCAGTGTTCTGGGGTACAGGGAGTGTCGGGGTTCTGGGGTACAGGGAGTGTCGGGGTTCTGGGGTACAGGGAGTGTCGGGGTTCTGGGGTACAGGGAGTGTCGGGGTTCTGGGGTACAGGGAGCGTCGGGGTTCTGGGGTACAGGGAGTGTCGGGGTTCTGGAGTACAGGGAGTGTCAGTGTTCTGAGGTACAGGGAGTGTCAGGGTTCTGGGGTACAGGGAGAGTCGGGGTTCTGGGGTACAGGGAGTGTCACTGTTCTGGGGTACAGGGAGTGTCAGTGTTCTGGGGTACAGGGAGTGTCAGTGTTCGGGGGTACAGGGAGTGTCAGTGTTCGGGGGTACAGGGAGTGTCGGGTGTTCGGGTGTTCAGGGAGTGTCAGTGTTCTGGGGTACAGGGAGTGTCAGTATTCGGGGGTACAGGGAGTGTCGGGGTTCTGGTGTACAGGGGGTGTCGGGGTTCTGGGGTACAGAGAGTGACAGTGTTCTGGGGTACAGCGGGTGTCGGGGTTCTGGGGTACAGGGAGTGTCAGTGTTCTGGGGTACAGGGGGTGTCAGTGCTCTGGGGTACAGGGAGTGTCGGGTGTTCTGGGGTACAGGGAGTGTCGGGGTTCTGGGGTACAGGGAGTGTCAGTGTTCTGGGGTACAGGGAGTGTCAGTGTTCTGGGGTACAGGGAATGTCCGGGTCCTGGGGTACAGGGAGTGTCAGTGTTCTGGGGTACAGTGAGTCTCAATGTTCTGGGGTATAGGGAGTGTCAGTGTTCTGGGGTATAGGGAGTGTCAGTGTTCTGGGTTACACGGAGTGTCGCGGTTCTGGGGTACAGGGAGTGTCAGTGTTCTGGGGTACGGGAAGTGTCAGGTTCAGGGGTACAGGGAGTGTTGGGGTTCTGGGGTACATGGAGTGTTGGGTGTTCTGGGGTACGGGGAGTGTCAGAGTTCTGGGGTACAGGAAATGTCAGTGTTCGGGGGTACAGGGAGTGTCGGGGTTCTGGGGTACAGGGAGTGTCAGTGTTCTGGGTACAGGGAGTGTCAGAGTTCGGGGATACAGGGAGTGTCAGTGTTCAGGGGTACAGGGGGTGTCAGGGTTCTGGGGTACAGGGAGTGTCTGTGCTCTGGGGTACAGGGAGTGTCAGTGTTCAGGGGTACAGGGAGTGTCAGTGTTCTGGGGTACAGGGAATGTCGGGGTCCTGGGGTACAGGGAGTGTCAGTGTTCTGGGGTACAGGGAGTGTCAGTGTTCGGGGATACAGGGAGTGTCAGTGTTCTGGGGTACAGGGAGTGTCAGTGTTCTGGGGTACAGCGAGTGTCAGTGTTCTGGGGTACAGGGAGTGTCAGTGTTCTGGGATACAGGGAGTGTTGGGGTTCTGGGGTACAGGGAGTGTCAGTGTTCTGGGGTACAGGGAGTTTCAGTGTTCTGGGGTACAGGGAGTATCAGTGTTCTGGGGTACAGGAAGTGTCAGGGTTCTGGGGTACAGGGAGTGTCGGGGTTCTGGGGTACAGGGAGTGTCAGTGTTCTGGGGTACAGGGAGTGTCAGTGTTCTGGGGTACAGGGAGTGTCAGTGTTCTGGGGTACAGGGAGTGTCAGTGTTCTGGGGTACAGGGAGTGTCAGTGTTCTGGGGTACAGGGAGTGTCAGTGTTCTGGGGTAAAGCGAGTGTCAGTGTTCTGGGGTACAGGGAGTGTCAGTGTTCTGGGGTACAGGGTGTGTCAGTGTTCTGGGGTACAGGGAGTGTCAGAGTTCTGGGTACAGGGAGTGTCAGTGTTCGGGGGAACAGGGAGTGTCAGTGTTCTGGGGTACAGGGTGTGTCAGGGTTCTGGGGTATAGGGAGTGTCAGTGTTCTGGGGTACAGGGAATGTCGGGGTTCTGGGGTACAGGGAGTGTCAGTGTTCTGGGTACAGGGAGAGTCAGAGTTCGGGGATACAGGGAGTGTCAATGTTCAGGAGTACAGGGGGTGTCGGGGTACTGGGGTACAGGGAGTGACAGTGTTCTGGGGTACAGGGAGTGTCAGTGTTCGGGGGTACAGAGAGGGTCAGTGTTCTGGGGTACAGGGACTGTCGGGTGTTCTGGGGTACAGGAAGTGTCAGTGTTTGGGGGTACAGGGAGTGTCGGGGTTCGGGGGTACAGGGAGTGTCAGTGTTCTGGGGTACAGGGAGTGTGGTGTGTTCTGGGGTACGGGAAGTGTCAGTGTTCAAGGGTACAGGGAGTGTCGGGGTTCTGGGGTACATGGAATGTTGGGTGTTCTGGGGTACGGGGAGTGTCAGAGTTCTGGGGTACAGGGAATGTCAGTGTTCGGGGGTACAGGGAGTGTCGGGGTTCTGGGGTACAGGGAGTGTCAGTGTTCTGGGTACAGGGAGTGTCAGAGTTCGGGGATACAGGGGGTGTCAGGGTTCTGGGATACAGGGGGTGTCAGGGTTCTGGGGTACAGGGAGTGTCAGTGTTCAGGGGTACAGGGGGTGTCAGGGTTCTGGGGTACAGGGAGTGTCTGTGTTCTGTGGTACAGGGAGTGTCAGTGTTCTGGGGTACAGGGAGTGTCAGTGTTCTGGGGTACAGGGAGTGTCAGTGTTCTGGGGTACAGGGAGTGTCTGTGTTCTGGGGTACAGGGAGTGTCAGTGTTCTGGGGTACAGGGAGTGTCAGTGTTCGGGGGAACACGGAGTGTCAATGTTCTGGGGTACTGGGAGTGTCTGTGTTCTGGGGTACAGGGAGTGTCAGTGTTCGGGGGAACACGGAGTGTCAGTGTTCGGGGATACAGGTCGTGTCAGTGTTCTGGGGTACAGGGAGTGTCAATGTTCTGGGGTACTGGGAGTGTCAGGGTTCTGGGAGTGTCGGTGTTCGGGGATACAGGGAGTTTCAGTGTTCTGGGGTACAGGGAATGCCGGCGTTCTGGGGTACAGGGAGTGTCGGGGTTCTGGGGTACAGGGAGTGTCGGGGTTCTGGGGTACAGGGAGTGACAGTGTTCGGGGTTATAGGGAGTGTCAGTGTTCTGGGGTACGGGGAGTGTCAGTGTTCTGGGGTACGGGGAGTGTCAGTGTTCTGGGGTACGGGGAATGTCAGGTGTTCAGGGGTACATGGAGTGTCGCGTGTTCTGGGGTACGGGGAGTGTCGGGGTTCTGGGGTACGGGGAGTGTCAGTGTTCTGGGGTACGGGGAGTGTCAGTGTTCTGGGGTACGGGGAGTGTCAGTGTTCTGGAGTACGGGGAGTGTCAGTGTTCTGGAGTACGGGGAGTGTCAGTGTTCTGGAGTACGGGGAGTGTCAGTGTTCTGGAGTATGGGGAGTGCCAGTGTTCAGGGGTACGGGGAGTGTCAGTGTTCTGGGGTACAGGGAGCCTCAGTGTTCTGGGGTACAGTGCGTTGGTCTGGGGCTACAGGACATTGGTCTGGGGGTACAGGGCATTGGTCTGGGGGTACAGGGCATTGGTCTGGGGGTACAGGGCATTGGTCTGGGGGTACAGGGCATTGGTCTGGGGGTACAGGGGGTGAATTTGGTGTATGGGTGTGATTTTGGGGTATGGGGGTGATTTTAGGGAACGGGGTGGTTTTGGGGCACAGGGGGTACTTTGGGGCACAGGGGGTACTTTGGGGCACAGGGGGTACTTTGGGGCACAGGGGGTGTTTTGGGGCACAGGGGGTGTTTTGGGGCACAGGGGGTGTTTTGGGGCACAGGGGGTGTTTTGGGGCACAGGGGGTGTTTTGGGGCACAGGGGGTGTTTTGGGGCACAGGGGGTGTTTTGGGGCACAGGGGGTGTTTTGGGGCACAGGGGGTGTTTTGGGGCACAGGGGGTGTTTTGGGGCACAGGGGGTGTTTTGGGGCACAGGGGGTGTTTTGGGGCACAGGGGGTGTTTTGGGGCACAGGGGGTGTTTTGGGGCACAGGGGGTGTTTTGGGGCACAGGGGGTGTTTTGGGGCACAGGGGGTGTTTTGGGGCACAGGGGGTGTTTTGGGGCACAGGGGGTGTTTTGGGGCACAGTGGGTGTTTTGGGGCACAGGGGGTGTTTTGGGGCACAGGGGGTGTTTTGGGGCACAGGGGGTGTTTTGGGGCACAGGGGGTGTTTTGGGGCACAGGGGGTGTTTTGGGGCACAGGGGGTGTTTTGGGGCACAGGGGGTGTTTTGGGGCACAGGGGGTGATTTTGGGGTACAGAGTGTGCACTCACTTGGCTTTCTTGGTTTTGTGGTACGAACGTCTCCAGGGGTTTCTCCAGGACAATCGTTTGGCCAGTTTCACATCGGGGAGGTAGGCCGCCATCGATCCCTCCATTAACTTAGGTTTCCCACACAGAGGGTGCTCCATGTCACAGTAATAGGAGCAGTCACCATAGAAACAAACATTCTTCGCTGACAGAGAAAGATAACTGTTCATGTTCATATCCCCGAGCAGCAGGTCTGTGACCCCAACCCCCCCGCCCCGCTGCCCCCCCTCCCCCACCCCCCGCCCCGCCGCCCCGCCCTCCCCCACCCCCCGCCCCGCCGCCCCGCCCTCCCCCACCCCCCCGCCCCGCCGCCCCCCCTCCCCCACCCCCCCGCCCCGCCGCCCCCCCTCCCCCCCTCCCCCACCCCCCGCCCCGCCGCCCCCCCTCCCCCACCCCCCGCCCCGCCGCCCCCCTCTCCCCCACCCCCCCGCCCCGCTGCCCCCCCCTCCCCCGCCCCCCGCCCCGCCGCCCCCCCCTCCCCCACCCCCCCGCCCCCCCCTCCCCCACCCCCCCGCCCCGCCGCCCCCCCTCCCCCACCCCCCCGCCCCGCCGCCCCCCCTCCCCCACCCCCCCGCCCCGCCGCCCCCCCTCCCCGCCCCGCCGCCCCCCTCTCCCCCACCCCCCGCCCCGCCGCCCCACCTCCCGCCCCCCCCCCCACCCCCCCATCCCCTCGCCGCCACAACCCTCCCAGTGTCTCTCCCCCCTCCCAGTGTCTCTGCCCCCCCCCAGTGTCTCTGCCCCCCTCCCAGTGTCTCTGCCCCCGCTCCCAGTGTCTCTGCCCCCCCTCCCAGTGTCTCTGCCCCCCCTCCCAGTGTCTCTGCCCCCCCTCCCAGTGTCTCTCCCCCCCTCCCAGTGACTCTGCCCCCTCTCCCAGTGTCTCACACCTTTATCAATCCCCTATCTGGAGCTCTCCTCACACCTGCATCCCGAGCCCACTTTGCCCTTCCCCATTTCTCGCTCACCTTGTGTCCCCGCTCCCTCCCGTCTCCTGTTGTCCTCCTCACCCTCCGTCTCCTCACCCTCCCTCTCCTCGCCCTCCCTCTCCTCACCCTCCCTCTCTACCTGGTTACCTGGGGAGATGAAGAATGTCCTCTCTAGGTGTCCATCAGTTGTCCGGTCTCGAATCTCCGTCACCAAGTCGACCAGACGACCCGACACTGGGGGGATCCGGCGGAAACCTAAAATTCTTCAAAACATCAACATTGGGGATTAACGCACAGCGACCCACTGCCCACCCAGTACCCCAATACCCACTGCCCACCCAGCACCCCAATACCCACTGCCCACCTAGTACCCCAATACCCACTGTCCACCCAACACCCCAATACCCACTGCCCACCCAGTACCCCAATACCCACTGCCCAACCAGTACCCCAATACCCACTGCCCACCCAGTACCCCAATACCCACTGCCCACCCAGTATTCCAATACCCACTGCCCACCCAGCACCCCAATACCCACTGCTCAGCCAGTACCCCAATACCCACTGCCCACCCAGTACCCCAATACCCACTGTCCACCCAGTACCCCAATACCCACTGCCCACCCAGTACCCCAATACCCACTGCCCACCCAGTACCCCAATACCCACTGTCCACCCAGTACCCCAATACCCACTGCCCACCCAGTACCCCAATACCCACTGTCCACCCAGTACCCCAATACCCACCCAGTATTCCAATACCCACTGCCCACCCAGCACCCCAATACCCACTGCCCACCCTGTACCCCAATACCCACTGTCCACCCAGTACCCCAATACCCACTGCCCACCCAGTACCCCAATAGCCACTGCCCAACCAGTACCCCAATACCCACTGCCCACCCAGTACCCCAATACCCACTGCCCACCCAGTATTCCAATACCCATTGCCCACCCAGCACCCCAATGCCCACTGCTCAGCCAGTACCCCAATACCCACTGCCCACCCAGTACCCCAATACCCACTGCCCACCCAGCACCCCAATACCCACTGCCCACCCAGTACCCCAATACCCACTGCCCACCCAGTACCCCAATACCCACTGCCCACCCAGTACCCCAATACCCACTGCCCACCCAGTACCCCAATACCCACTGCCCACCCAGTACCCCAATACCCACTGCCCACCCAGTACCCCAATACCCACTGCCCACCCAGTACCCCAATACCCACTGCCCACCCAGTATTCCAATACCCACTGCCCACCCAGCACCCTAATACCCACTGTCCACCCAGTACCCCAATACCCACTGTCCACCCAGTACCCCAATACCCACTGCCCACCCAGTACCCCAATACCCACTGCCCACCCAGCACCCCAATACCCACTGCCCACCCAGTACCCCAATACCCACTGTCCACCCAGTACCCCAATACCCACTGCCCACCCAGTACTCCAATACCCACTGCCCACCAGTACTCCAATACCCACTGTCCACCCAGTACCCTAACACTCACTGCCCTCCAGTACTCCAATACCTGCTGTCCACCCAGTACCCCACCCCCCCATACCCCACCCCCAATACCCACTGCCCAGCCCAGAATTGAGCACAATACCCCAGCCAAGAGCTAAAGGTTTAACCAAGCTGACTGTTCTGAATGCCTGTGTTTATAAAGATTGGCTTTTTCTAACCAGCATTTTAAAGCTGTCCAGTCTCCTCAGCGCTTTGTGCCAATACCCGCAGCCCACTCAGTTCTTGCACCCCTTTAGAATTGTCTTCTTTACATCTTATATTGTATTCTTTATTTTAGATTTAGATTTTGGCAAATCAGACCACGAGGCTGCGCTCCTGCTCCCGGCTCACAAACAAAAACTGAAGTGGGAGAATCCGTCAAAGAGAGTCGTGCAATGTTGGTCTGAGGGATCGGATGATCTCCTACGGAGCTGCTTGGAGTCAGTTGACTGGTCAGTATTTAAAAACTCTGCGACCAGCCTGAACGAGTACGCACTACAGTAACTGACTTTATTAAGTAAGGGTGTAGAAGACTGTGTGCCAAAGAAGTAAATCCGTGTATTTCCCAACCAGAAACCATGGATGAACAGGGATATCCACTGTTTGCTGAAGTCCAGGCCTGAGGCATTCAAGTCAGGCGACACTGACCTATACAAGAAAGCCAGATATGATCTAAGGAGATCCATCAAAGATGCCAAAAGACAATACCGGACCAAGCTAGAGTCCCAGGCTAGCCACACCGACCCCCGCCGACTATGGCGAGGTCTGCAAGACATAACAGTCTACAAGATGAAGGCATGTAAAATCGCCGGCTCCAATGCACCCCTCCCTGATAAGCTCAATGTATTCTACGCCTGTTTTGAGCAAGAGGTCAGTGAGAGCATGCCCTCTACCCTGGATGGACCTGTATCTGGGGTCACCATTGCAGATGTCAGAGCAGCCTTCTCGAGGGTCAACCCACGGAAAGCGATTGGCCCGGATGGGGTACCCGGATGTGCGCTCAGATCCTGCGTGGATCAGCTGGCGGAGGTATTCACAGACATCTTCAACCTCTCTTTACAACAATCTGAGGTCCCTATCTGCTTCAAGAAGACGACCATCATCCTGGTACCAAAGAAAAGCCAAGCAGCGTGCCTTAATGACTATCGGCCGGTGGCTCTAACAGCCATCATTATGAAGTGCTTCGAAAGGCTAGTCATGGCACGAATAAATTCCAGTCTCCCGGACTGCCTGGATCCACTACAGTTTGCCTACCGCCACAACAGGTCCACAGCAGACACCATCTCCCTGGCCCTGCACTCAACCCTGGAACACCTAGATAACAAGGACACCTATATCAGACTCCTATTTATTGACTACAGCTCAGCCTTCAACACTATTATTCCCACGAAACTCATGTCCAAACTCCATGGCCAGCATAATTAAAGACCCCGGACATTCTCTCTTCCACCTTCTTCCTTCGGGAACAAAATACAAAAGTCTGAGGTCACGTACCAATCAACTCAAGAACAGCTTCTTCCCTGCTGCCATCAGACTTTTGAATGGACCTACCTCGCATTACTACACCCTAGCTAGGATTGTAACACTACTTTCTGCACTCTCTCCTTTCCTTCTCTATGAACGATATGCTTTGTCTGTTTAGCGCACAGGAAACAATACTTTTCACTGTATACAAATACATGTGACAATAATAAATCAAATCAATCAATCAACCGTTAACCTCTGCACTCCTGGTTTCTCCCATGGCCCAAATTTCTGGCCCACTCCACAGCCTGACCTCTGCCGCGGCCCCTGACCCCTGCCGCGACCCCTGACCCCTGCCACGGCCCCTGACGCGGCCTGTGATCGTCCAGTCAGTCCTAGACTATCTGACCCCCAGCCCCAGAAGTTCAATGCATGTGAGTGATCTAGATCCTCAGAAAGACTTTGATTAGACCCCGCGCTCTCTCTCCGCCTGGCGAACACTCACTGATCCAAGTGGAACGCAGCAATCTCCGCATTGTGACGTTCAAAATCAGAGAAATAAAAAAGGTCGACAGAAGTTTCTTCATCTCGAGTCTGTCTGAAAGAATCAAAGAGAATTAACGTACAAAAAGCAGGCAGGAAAATCCAGAGACACTAACCCTGATAGCCAGATAGAGAGAGAGAGAGAGGACAGCACAGAGAGAGGGAGAAAGGGAGAGAAAACAGCACAGAGAGAGGACAGATGTGAGAGAGAGAGAGAGAGAGGGAGGAAGAGGACAGATCAGAGGGAAAGAGAGAGAGAACAGCAGAGAGAGAAAGAGAGAACAGCACAAAGAGAGAGGACAGTAAGGAGAGAGAGGATACGTCAGAGGGAGAAAGGGAGGGGGGGGAAGAGGACAGATCAGAGAGAGTGAGATGGACAGGACAGCAGAGAGAGAGAGAGAGAAAGCAGAGAGAGAGAGAGCAGAGCAGAGAGAGAGAGCAGCACAGAGAGAGAGAGAGAGCAGCACAGAGAGAGAGCAGAGAGAGAGAGAGCAGAGCAGAGAGAGAGAGAGCAGCACAGAGAGAGAGAGAGCAGCACAGAGAGAGAGAGCAGCACACAGAGAGAGAGAACAGCACACAGAGAGAGAGAACAGCGCAGAGAGAGAGAACAGTGCAGAGAGAGAGAACAGCACAGAGAGAGCAGCACAGAGAGAACAGCACAGAGAGAGAGAGAACAGCACAGAGAGAACAGCACAGAGAGAGAGAGAACAGCACAGAAAGAGAGAACAGCACAGAGAACAGCACAGAGAGAGAGAGAACAGCACAGAGAGAGAGAGAACAGCACAGAGAGAGAGAGAACAGCACAGAAAGTGAGAACAGCACAGAGAGAGAGAACAGCACAGAGAGAGAGAGAGAGAACAGCACAGAGAGAGAGAACAGCACAGAGAGAGAGAACAGCACAGAGAGAGAGAACAGCACAGAGAGAGAGAACAGCACAGAGAGAGAGAACAGCACAGAGAGAACAGCACCGAGAGAGAGAACAGCACCGAGAGAGAGAACAGCACAGAGAGAGAGAACAGCACAGAGAGAGAGAACAGCACAGAGAGAGAGAACAGCACAGAGAGAGAGAACAGCACAGAGAGAGAGAACAGCACAGAGAGAGAGAACAGCACAGAGAGAGAGAGAGAACAGCACAGAGAGAACAGCACAGAGAGAGAGAACAGCACAGAGAGAACAGCAGAGAGAGAGAACAGCACAGAGAGAACAGCACAGAGAGAACAGCACAGAGAGAACAGCACAGAGAGAACAGCACAGAGAGAACAGCACAGAGAGAACAGCACAGAGAGAGAGACAGCACAGAGAGAGGGAACAGCACAGAGAGAGAGAACAGCACAGAGAGAGAGAACAGCACAGAACAGCAGAGAGAGAGAACAGCACAGAGAGAACAGCACAGAGAGAGAGACAGCAGAGAGAGAGAACAGCACAGAGAGAACAGCACAGAGAGAGAGAACAGCACAGAGACAGAACAGCACAGAGAGAGAGAGAGAATGAATAGCACAGAGAGAGAGAACAGCACAGAGAGAACAGCACAAAGACAGAACAGCACAGAGAGAGAGAGAATGAATAGCACAGAGAGAGAGAACAGCACAGAGAGAACAGCACAGAGAGAGAGAACAGCACAGAGACAGAACAGCACAGAGAGAGAGAGAATGAACAGCACAGAGATAGAGTTTGAGGGATAGAGAGAGAGAGAGAATGGCACAGAGAGAGTCGTACAGGGCAGAGTGTGTTGGTTGAATTCAGTCTGGCGATGCTCTCTCCAGGCTGACAGCTCCACGTTGGGAACCAGGGGCCTGATACTGGCACTGCCCAGCTCAATTATTCTGTATTGTCGAGCAGAGAGATGTCCTGGTTATTCAGACTCTGAGTTACACCCTGGCCTGAGTGGTGGGTGAGGGATGTCTGTGTCCTGCCAGTCTATCACTAACCCGAACTCCTAAGTGGCAGCAGCCACTTTCCACATTTAGTACAATGGGCCTGTTCTCAGTGTGACTTACTTCATGGGTTTGAACAGGGCCTTCCCGTAGTCCTGTAATGTCATTGTCAACTTCAACTGTGTCCCACCAAGCTTCTGAACTGGAAAAACAAAATTCAAAAGTTACCGTCCTGCTAACGCAAATCCCCTACTTTAACTGTTACCCCCTCATCGAGCAGGTGGACTGCATCGGCCCACCATCCTGCACACCTCCTCCCTCCAACCTTCTCCCTCCCCATCACCCTCCGCCCCGCCACCCTACCCCACCCCACCACCTCCCCCGCCCCACCATTCTCCCCCGCCCCAGCCCCACTATTCTCCCCCACCCCACCACCTCCCCCGCCCCACTATTCTCCCCCACCCCACCACCTCCCCCACCCCACTATTCTCTCCCACCCCACCACCTCCCCCGCCCCACCATTCTTCCCCGCCCCACCATTCTCCCTCGCCCCACCATTCTCCCCCACCCCAGCCCCACTATTCTCTCCCATCCCACCACCTCCCCCACCCCACTATTCTCCCCCGCCCCACCATCCTACCCCACCCTGCGAACAGCCACCAGGCTGTATGCTTTACTGGGTCCACTGTTAGTGTCAAACACACACTGCAGGATGTCTATTGAGAGTGAGAGCCTGGGCCTTCAGGTCACTCACCCCACACATCTAGCATGGCCAATCCACCTCACCCGCACATCTTTGGACTGTGGGAGGAAACCCACACAGACACGGGGAGAACGTGCAAACTCCACACAGACAGTGACCCGAGGCCGGAATTGAACCCGGGTCCCTGGTGCTGAGAGGCAGCAGTGCTAACCACCGCGCCACCCATCTGCTGCTTCATGAGGTTACAGATTGTTCTGAGGTACAGTGGTCGCGCCACACAACACAGGAGGGTATGCTCAGTGTAAAGACAGGACTGGCTGTGCAGTGGTTATTGCTACCAATACCGTCATGGACAGATGCATCTGCGTCTGCTGAGGACAAGATCATATTGAATGACAGAACAGGTTAGATGGGCCGAATGTTCCTATTTCTTACGTCGTTTTGTCACCATGAAACCCAATCCCACTAATGCAGAAATAGAAAAACGTCCTTACCGACGCTGACAACTTTACTGGTACTGAGTTCCCGCAGCAAGGACCCGATGGTGCTGCTGTTGCGTGAGTACAGCTCATGGCGATTTATTCCCAGGAAGAATTTCATCCAGTTTGGATAACTGTCCACGGGAGAATCAGCAACCGGCAGAACGTATTCCTGCCCGTGACTGACCCTGGGAATGGGGAGAGAGAAAGAAAATACACTTCAACCATTGCAGAGCACCATCCAGGCAGTGTTATTGCAGAGCTCCAGAGATTTCACACTGGATTACATCAGAGTGTCCAACAAACACACATTTACTAATGTAATGAAGCTTCTGAGCTGCTTTACAGGTGTATTATTCAACAAAATGTGACACTGGGACACACAAAGACATATTAATCATAGAATCCTACAGCGCAGGAGGAGGCCATTTGGCCCATCGAGTCTGCACCGACCACAATCCCACCCAGGCCCTATCCCCATAACCCCATGCATTTACCTTGGCTAGTCCCCCCTGACACTAAGGGGCAATTTAGCACGGCCAATCCACCTAACCCGCACATCTTTGTACTGGTATTGGGTCAGATGACCAAAGGTTGGGTCAAAGCGATAAGTCCCAAGGTGAAGGCAAAATACTGCGGATGCTGGAATCTGAAACAAAAACAGAAAATGCTGGAAAATCTCAGCGGGTCGGACAGCGTCTGTGGAGAGAGGATAGAGCCAACGTTTCGAGTCTGGACGACCCTTTGTCAAAGTTTTAAGGTGCGCCTTAAAGGAGACAAGCAAGGTAGAAAAATGGAGAGGTGTAGGGGGGGAATTCCAGAGCTTGAGGCATAGGCAGCTGAAGGCAATGGATGCCGATGGAGCGATTCAAGTCAGGGGTACTCAGAGGCAAGAATTAGAGAAGTGCAGAGATCTCAGAGGGTCGTAGCTCTGCAGGAGATTCCAGAAAGGCACGGAGGGATTTTAAAATAACAATGAGAATTTTAAAATCAAGAGGTTCTTTAGCCAGGAGTTAATGTCAGGCACTAAGCGCAGTAGCAACTGGGGAACGGGGACTCACTGCCGGTTAAGACATGGGGGCGGCAGAGTTTTGGATGGTTTCAAGTTTTACAGAGGGGCAGAATGAGGGAGTCCAGCCAAGGGTGCGTTAGGACAGTCCATCTGGAGGTGACATCCGTAACGACAAAGGGGGATTTCAGCGGCTCATGGGCTGAATCCAGGGCAAAGTTGGGCAATGTTAGGAGTGAGAATGGACAGACTTAATGATGGTATGACCATGTGGTCAGAAACGCATCTCGGGGTCAGATATGACACTGGGGCCGCAAACAGGTGTAACTTGAGAGGGATGGAATCTGTATCCAGAGACCAGAGTGTAAAGTGGACGCTGTTCTGCTGATCCAGTGCTGAATGTCAGATATGCAGGTGCAGCAACAGTGAAGGGGTCAAGAGAGGCAGCGCCGAGATAGACCAGGGTGTTGTCAGTGTACATGTGAAAACTAACACTGCTCTCCAACAATGTCACCTAGGGGCAGATATAGACGGAGAACAACAGGGAGCCAAGGAGAGATCCATGGGGGGACACCAGAGAGAGGAACACCACAATCCCACCCAGGCCCTATCCCTGTAACCCCACACATTTGTCCTGCTCGTCCCCCTCTCACTAAGGGGCAATTTAGCATGGCCAATCAACCTAACCCACATATATTTGGAGTGTGGGAGGAAATTGGAGCACCCGGAGGAAACCCACGCAGACACGGGGAGAATGTGCAAACTCCACACGGTCACCCAAGGCCGGAACTGAACCTGGGTCCCTGGCGCTATGAGGCAGCAGTGCTAACCACTGTGCCACCGTGCGGCCGAATAACCTCAGCCGGTATGGGTATTGAACCCATACTGTTGGAATCATCCGAACATTGTCCTAACAATGACCTTTGGGGAACCCTATTATCTACATTCCTCCAATCCACAAAACATCCCTTCACCATCACTCTGTTTCCTGTGTCCATGTTGCCACTATCCCTTCTAGTCCATTGGCTCTAACTCTGCTGACAAGGCTGTCTTGTGGCACTTTATTAAATGTATTACGGAACTCCACATACACCATATTAACACCATTACACTCATCAACCCCCTGCTTGCTCATCAATAAACTAAAGCAACTTTGTGAAACATGATGTGTCCTTAACAAATCTGTGCTGGCTCGCCTTAATTAATCCACATTTCTCCTTAATTTTGCACCACGTTATTGTTTCTAAAAGCTTTCCTGGCACTGAGGACAGCACCTTCCAAAGTCGCGACCTCTACTACCTGGAAGCACAAAGGCAGCAGATCCATAGGAACACCACCAGCTGTAAGTTCCCCCTCCAAGTCACTCACCATCCCGACTTGGAAATATATTGGCCATTCATTCAGTGTCGTTGAGTCAGAATCCTGGAACTCCCTCCCTAACAGCACTGCGGGTGTACCGACACCACATGGACTGCAGTGGTTCAAGGAGACAGCTCATCACTACCTTCTCAGGGGATTGTCACAGTAACTTCATTGCAGTGTTAATGTAAGCCTACTTGTGACACTAATAAACTTTAACCGTGTCAGGAATGGGCAATAAGTGCTGGGCTGAGCCAGTGATGCCCCATCCTCCGAAAGAATAAAAGAAACTGACTGGCCTGTAATAGCTGGGTCTATCCTTTCATGAAGGATACAATATTGGCAATTCACCGGTCCTCTGGCACCATCCTGTAACTGAGGAGGATTGCAAAATTATGGCCAGTACTTGCATGATTTACACCCTTCCCGCAATATCCCCTGTTGCATCTCTCCCGGTCATAGAAACCCTACAGTACAAAAAGAGGCCATTCGGCCCATCGAGTCTGCACCGACTACAATCCCACCCAGGCCCTACCCCCATATCCCTACATATTTTACCTGCCAATCCCTCTAATCTACGCATCCCGGGACACTAAGGGGCAATTTTAGCATGGCCAATCAACCTAACCCCCACATCTTTGGACTGTGGGAGGAAACCGGAGCACCCGGAGGAAACCCACACAGACAAGGGGGAGAATGTGCAAACTCCACACAGACAGTGACCCAAGCCGGGAATCGAACCCGGGTCCCTGGAGCTGTGAAGCAGCAGTGCTAACCACTGCACTACCGTGTCGCCCACGTCCTAGTAACTTATCAACGCTAAGTACAGCCAGCCTCTCTAATCTCTCCTCTTTCAAGAGCTTCAAGTTTTTAGGTGTCCAGATCACCAACAACCTGTCCTGGTCCCCCCACCGATGCCGACACTATGGTTAAGAAAGCCCACCAACGCCTCTACTTTCTCAGAAGACTAAGGAAATTTGGCATGACAGTTGCGACTCTCACCAACTTTTACAGATGCACCATAGAAAGCATTCTTTCTGGTTGTATCACAGCTTGGTATGGCTCCTGCTCTGCCCAAGACCGCAAGAAACTACAAAAGGTCGTGAATGTAGCCTAATCCATCACGCAAACCAGCCTCCCATCCATTGACTCTGTCTACACTTCCTGCTGCCTCGGCAAAGCAGCCAGCATAATCAAGGACCCCACGCACCCTGGACATTCTCTCTTCCACCTTCTTCCTTCGGGAGAAAGATACAAAAGTCTGAGGTCACGTACCAACCGACTCAAGAACAGCTTCTTCCCTGCTGCCATCAGACTTTTGAATGGGCCTACCTCATATTAAGTTGATCTTTCTCTACACCCTAGCTATGACTGTAGCACTACATTCTGCACCCTCTCCTTTCCTTCTCTACGAACAGTACATTTTGTCTGTACAGCGCGCAAGAAACAATACTTTTCACTGTATGTTAATACAAGTGACAATAATAAATCAGATCAAATCAGATCAAATTTACCAATTTGTAGCTCACCCACTATCTCAATTACTGAATGGCCCACTGCTATTCTTATTTTATATGCTCCAGCCTTGTATATTACCCTTTTGTGTGGCATCTTATTGAATGCTTTTTAAATCCAAGAATACCATATCTCCAATGTTCCCTTTATCTAGCCGGCTGGTCACATCCTCACAAAACTCTCGTCAAACACAATTTCCATTTTATAAAGCCATGTTGATTTAGCCTTTTATTACAATGATTTTCTGTTAAGGTTTCCTTCATAATCGGTTCCAGCATTTACCCGATGGCTGATGTCAGACTAATTAGCCTGCCGGTCCCTGCTTTCTTTCCCTTCTCTTTCTTTTTCCAATCCACAGGGACCGTTCTAGAATCCGTGGTACTCTAATATAATACAGTGTGTGCATGGTACACTAATATAGCACAGTGTGTGCACCATACACTAATATAGCACAGTGTCATATTTTGTGAAATTATAACCAGTGGATCCACTATCTCTGCAGTTAGCTCTTTTAGAAGCCTGGGATGTAGGCCACCAGGTCACCCTCCAGGGTAAATAATATCAGCAGTGAAAAGGTTTTTGGAGAGACTGAAGTTCCTCACCCATTATCCATCTCCTGGCTACCTTCCATTTCCGGTAATCATTTATATCCCTCACTATAAAGATGGACACCAAATATTTCTTCAACATCTAGTGTCATTTTCAGGATAACTTCTCCTCTCTCTGCCTAAGGGACCAATATTTACTTTAGCTACTCTCCTCCTTTTAGTATACTTTTAAATGCTTTACACTCTGGTTTTACATTTCGGGCTAATTTACTCCCATATTCTTTTTCTCTATTTTTATTCAAACTTTGGTCATTCTTTGTTGGTCTTTGATACACTCCCAATCCTCAGCCTTACTACTATTCTTTGCAACTGTATACGCTTTTTAAAAAATCTAATACTACCCTTAACATCCCTTGTAAGCCAAAGATGAATCCGGGTTTTGGTGTTTTAATGGAGAACCGTGCATACACTGTGTTATATTAGTGTACCATGCACACACAGTGTTAGTGTACCATGCACACACGGAGGTATATTAGTGTATTATGCACACACTGTGTTATATTAGTGTACCATGCACATGTTGTGTTATATTAGTGTACCGTGCACACGCTGTGTTATATTAGTGTACCGTGCACACGCTGTGTTATATTAGTGTACCATGCACATGCTGTGTTATATTAGTGTACCATGCACACGCTGTGTTATATTAGTGTACCGTGCACACGCTGTGTTATATTAGTGTACCGTGC
This sequence comes from Mustelus asterias, assembly GCF_964213995.1. Lineage (NCBI taxonomy): Eukaryota > Metazoa > Chordata > Chondrichthyes > Carcharhiniformes > Triakidae > Mustelus > Mustelus asterias. Next base: position 15,879,382 of record NC_135821.1, read on the forward strand.
ACACACTGTGTTATATTAGAGTACCGTGCATACACTGTGTTAGTGTACCATGCACACACTGAATTATATTAGTGTACCATGCACACACTGAGTTATATTAGTGTACCATGCACACACTGAGTTATATTAGTGTACTGTGCTCACATTGTGTTATATTAGTGTATGGTGCAAACACTGTGTTGTATTAGTGTACCATGCACACACTGTATTATATTAGAGTACCATGCATATACTGTGTTATATTAGCATACCATGCATACACTGTGTTAGTGTACCATGCACACACTGAATTACATTAATGTACCATGCACACACTGTGTTATATTAGTGTACCATGCATACAGTGTGTTATATTAGTGTACCATGCACACACTGTTATATTAGTGTACCGTGCACACAGGGTTATATTAGTGTACCGTGCACTCACTGTGTTATATTAGTGTACCGTGCACACACTGTGTTATATTAGTGTACCATGCACACACTGTGTTATATTAGTGTACCGTGCACACACTGTTATATTAGTGTACCATGCACACACTGTGTTATATTAGTGTACCATGCACAGTGTGTTATATTAGTGTACCATGCACACAGTGTGTTATATTAGTGTACCATGCACACACAGTGTTATATTAGTGTACAATGCACACACTGTATTATATTAGTGTACCGTGCACACACTGTGTTATATTAGTGTACCATGCACACACTGTGTTATATTAGTGTACCATGCACACACTGTGTTATATTAGTGTACCATGCACACACTGTGTTATATTAGCGTACCGTGCACACAGTGTTATATTAGTGTACCGTGCACACACTGTGTTATATTAGTGTACCATGCACACACTGTGTTATATTAGTGTACAATGCACACACTGTATTATATTAGTGTACCGTGCACACACTGTGTTATATTAGTGTACCATGCACACACTGTATTATATTAGTGTACCGTGCACACACTGTGTTATATTAGTGTACCATGCACACACTGTGTTATATTAGTGTACCATGCACACACAGTGTTATATTAGTGTACAATGCACACACTGTATTATATTAGTGTACCGTGCACACACTGTGTTATATTAGTGTACCATGCACACACTGTGTTATATTAGTGTACCATGCACACACTGTGTTATATTAGTGTACCGTGCACACACTGTGTTATATTAGTGTATCATGCACACACTGTGTTATATTAGTGTACCATGCATACAGTGTGTTATATTAGTGTACCGTGCACACAGGGTTATATTAGTGTACCGTGCACACACTGTGTTATATTAGTGTACCATGCACACACTGTGTTATATTAGTGTACCGTGCACACATGGTTATATTAGTGTACCATGCACACAGTGTGTTATATTAGTGTACCATGCACACACGGTTATATTAGTGTACTATGCACACACTGTGTTATATTAGTGTACCATGCACACAGTGTGTTATATTAGTGTACCATGCACACACTGTGTTATATTAGTGTACCATGTAGTGTACCATGCACACACTGTTATATTAGTGTACCGTGCGCACAGGGTTATATTAGTGTACCGTGCACACACTGTGTTATATTAGTGTACCGTGCACACACTGTGTTATATTAGTGTACCATGCACACACTGTGTTATATTAGTGTACCGTGCACACAGGGTTATATTAGTGTACCATGCACACAGTGTGTTATATTAGTGTACCATGCACACACGGTTATATTAGTGTACTATGCACACACTGTGTTATATTAGTGTACCATGCACACAGTGTGTTATATTAGTGTACCATGCACACACTGTGTTATATTAGTGTACCATGCACACACTGTGTTATATTAGTGTACCATGCACACACTGTGTTATATTAGTGTACCATGCACATTCTTAATTATATGAGTATAGTGTAGACTTTGTTTTACACTAAAGTTTACATTAATCCTGGTTGATACCAGTGCATTTCCCTGCCTCTATGTCATTTCAGAGACAGATTCTTACAGCACAAAAAGAGGCCTTTCAGCCCATCGTGTCTGCACTGGCCATCAAGCGTCTAACCATTCTAATCCCATTTTCAAGCACTTGCTCTGTAGCCTAGGGCGTTTCAAGTGTTCATCTAAATGTTTCTTCAATGTTGTGAGGATTCCCGCCTCTACCACCCTCTCAGGCAGTGAGTTCCAGATTCCATCACCCTCTGGGTGAAAAAGTTTTCCGTCAAATCCCTTCTAAATCCCCTGCCCCTTACCTTAAATCTACGCCCCCCCCCCGGTTATTGACCCCTCTACTAAGGGGAAAAGTTTCTTCCTATCTACGTCCCTCATAATTTTTAACACCTCAATCAGGTCCCCCCTCAGCCTTCTCTGCTTTAAGGAAAACAAGCCCAGTCTAACCAGCCTCTCTTCATAGCTGAGACGCTCCAGCCCAGGCAGCATCCTGGTGAATCTCCTCTGCAACCTCTCCAGTGCAATCACATCCTTCCCATAGTGTGGAGATTAGAACTGCACACAGTACTCTAGCTGTGGCCTAACCAGTGTTTTATACAGCTCCATCATAACCTCCCTGCTCTTATATTCTACGCCTTGGCTAATAAAGGCAAGTATCCCATGTGCCTTCTTAACCACCTTATCTACCTGTCCTGCTGCCTTCAGGGATCTTTGCTCATGCACCCCAAGGTCCCCCTGGTCTTCCGTATATCCTAACGTTGTACCGTTCATTGTGCATTCCCTTGCCTCTCAGAATGCATCAACTCACATTATTGCCAGAATTCTACCACCTCGCCCGCCACGGAATGAGACCGTAAAATCCCGCCCTACGTCTGTGTTGTATCGACCATCCCTGCCCTGCTACCGATGAACGGAGCCATGCCGGACTCACCAACCATCACTGTCGCTGCTTTTGGGGCTGAACTTTTCCGCCGAGTTGATAGAGAAGAGTTGGTCATCAGGTGTGAGGGTTGGAAGTGGTATATTGTAGAGAGGATGTTGAAACAATGCTGCCAGCTTGGAAACATTCAGCTTGTAGAGCTCCCTCTGAGACTTACTCTCTGGCCTCAAGTTCGCCCGAGATTGTTGCTTCCGATGGAAGGATTGGCTCTTGTCATTCGAATCTGCCTGGGATTGAGACGCTCGGCTCGAAGACCTGGTGCTGGCGTAATTCTGAAGTTCTCTGTTCGTCTTGGATGGCTTTCCCTTCATGCCCGATCGGTTTCGGGGGACATTAACCCTCTGGCCTCCAGCCTGTGTGCGACGGTCACACCTTTCCTGCCTGCTTAGCTCCTGCACTGGCATCAGAGCTATCAAGACGTGCAGCACCAAGCTGATTAGAATTAAAATCAAGAGCATCAGTTTGTATTTCCAGAACATCAGCTTTGGAATTCTTTGATTCATCTCGGCTAAATTCTGAAAAGTTTGCGATTGGGAATTTGGAAAATACGCCGTCAAGAAGAGGTTTGCCTCCACCCCTGTGCCCAATGCTATGTCCAGAGCCCAGAGACTGTCCCCCTACTCGCAGCTAGACTGGATAACTGCTAGTTTTGCTCACAGCAGCTCTGGAACTATGACTGTTCTTGCTTATCAGACTGCAAACAGAGCTCAGTCAATGTACAAAGGTGATTTGGAATCAGCCATGGAGACTGTACATCTGGCCACGTGCCCTCAGTCCGCAGCTAAGGGCAGAACCAGCGACAGAACAACTGTTTCACATCAATCCCCGGAACTTGGATATTGGGAAGATGGAAAAGCCTCAGGATCACATGATATCACGGAAGGAGGACATTCATCGGTGCCAAGGTTGGACCAGTTACTCCAAAACCTGCCCTTTCCCCAGATCCGTTCATATTACCCGGTACCTACAGCAGAGAAACAGGCCTTCCAGCCCAACGTGTTCACACCACTGCCTCTTCCCACCATGCAACATTCATCCCCATCCTTCTGTCCCTTTCCTTAACAAACAATGATCCAATTCATTCTTCGATTATGTTCCAGTCACTGCCTTAATAACCTGTTAATCAGTGTCGAATGCACAATACTCAGGGACCAGACCTGTGAAGCACTCTTGACATTGTCCACGTCAAATACTCACTCCCAGGACAGGTACAGCACGGGGTTAGATACAGAGTAAAGCTCCCTCTACACTGTCCCCCCACCAAACACTCCCAGGACAGGTACAGCACGGGGTTAGATACAGAGTAAAGCTCCCTCTACACTGTCCCCATCAAACACTCCCAGGACAGGTACAGCACGGGGTTAGATACAGAGTAAAGCTCCCTCTACACTGTCCCCATCAAACACTCCCAGGACAAGTACAGCACAGGGTTAGATACAGAGTAAAGCTCCCTCTTCCCAGTCCCCCATCAAACACTCCCAGGACAGGTACAGCACGGAATTAGATACAGAGTAAATCTCTCTCTACACTGTCCCCATCAAACACTCCCAGGACAGGTACAGCACGGGGTTAGATACAGAGTAAAGCTCCCTCTACACTGTCCCCATCAAACACTCCCAGGACAGGTACAGCACATGGTTAGATACAGAGTAAAGCTGCCTCTACACTGTCCCCATCAAACACTCCCAGGACAGGTACAACACGGGATTAGATACAAAGTAAAGGTCCCTCTACACTGTCCCCATCAAACACTCCCAGGATAGGTACAGCACGGAGTTATGTAGAGTAAAGCTCCCTCTACACTGCCCCATCAAACATTCCCAGGACAGGTATAGCACAGGGTTAGATACAGAGTAAATCTCCCTCTACACTCTCCCCATCAAACATTCCCAGGACAGGTACAGCACAGGGTTAGATACAGAGTAAAGCTCCCTCTACACCGTCCCCATCAAACACTCCCAGGACAGGTACAGCACGGGGTTAGATACAGAGTAAAGCTGCCTCTACACCGTCCCCATTAAACACTCCCAGGACAGCTATGACACAGGTTAAACACAGCACCCGGGCATAAACCCCCCCCCCTCCCCGCCCCCTAGAGGCTGTAATTACTGTGAATCCCTTGCAGGTTCCCTTCACCACATCCCCGTTTTGTCAAAGATATTGTAATCCCCACCAACCTGAGGTAAGAATGATATTACAAAGTATGCTAATGGGGTTCCTGACCTTTCATAGCAGGAACGCCATTGGTTGGTGGAGGGGGGAGGGGGAGGAGCGTGGGGGGGGGGGTCGGGTTGGGTGTTGGGGGCAATCGGAATGGAAAGCCCCAAAGGCTAAAAAACAGTTTGGGGACTTGCGTTGGATTCTCTGCCCACGGTGCATTCCTTCCTGCCAAAAACAGGGGCGGAAACCCCCCCCACCCCCCAGGTTTAAACACTTTCAGTCTGTTCAACTTTTAGGTAGCGTATTCCAGTCACTAATTCGAAGTTATAAAATGTTAAATTTCTCATATGTTACCTATGTTTAAAGTTTATTTATTATTGTCACAAGTAGGCTTACATTAACACTGCAATGAAGTTACTGTGAAAATCCCCCAGTTGCCACACTCTGGCACCTGTTCCTCCGGCGCCTGTTCGGGTACACGGAGAATTTAGAATGGCCAATGCACCTAACCAGCACGCCTTTCGGACTGTGGGAGGAAACCGGAGCACCCGGAGGAAACCCACGCAGACACGGGGAGAACGTGCAAACGTCACACAGACATGACCCAAGCCGGGAATCAAACCTGGGTCCCTGGCACTGTGAGGCAGCAGTGCTAACCACTGTGTCACTGTGACACCCCTGTCACATGATGTAACATTAGCCAAAATATACACTTGCTCAATACAGTTCAGCAGTAAAGAGTGGAAGCGTCAAGTCCAGCAGAATAACAAAGCTGCCCAAATATTCATCGAGAGGGTCAGTGCAGCTATTTAGCTCAACAAGCAGAGGGCATTTGCTGAAATCCACTTTTTTTTTGGACCCCAGGTGCTGACAAGATTGAGTCGAATTATAACGGGGAAAAATCCAAAGCTCAAAGAGAAATATTAGAACCCAGACACTAGCGTGAACCGGTCACGGACAAATCCAGCCTGGCACCAGTTTGTTTCTATACAAACACAGCTCCTCGGATGGAGAGAGGTGAACAGCACTCACTGGGTCAGTGTGACCAGCTCTGTACTTTGTGCATCTCTCTGTGGTCACTTGGCTAAAGCGTGGTGAGAACTGTCACTGAGAAATACTGAACAAGTAAATAGGCAAAAATATAAGGCCAGTGATATTCATTTGATCCATCTCCGTGATCTTGTGTATCCCCCTGCCCAAGCATGGGTTTGTACAGAAATACAGTAAGGTCACAAAATGGAAGCAGGCCATTTGGCCCATCATTCTGTGCCCTGTTTACTCCACGCATATATGAACAAACAGCCCTAAATCACATTCGCTCACAGGAGAGACGGAGGCTGAGGGGAGACCTGATAGAGGGCGACAAAATTATGGGAGGCACGGACAGGGTGGATAGTCAGAGGCTTTTTCCCCAGGGTGGAAGCGCCAATTACAAGGGGGCACAGGTTCAAGGTGAGAGGGGGAAAGTTTAAGGGAGATGTGCGGGGGAAGTTTTTCACACAGAGTGGTGGGTGCCTGGAACGCGCTGCCGGAGGAGATGGTGGAAGCAGACACATGAGCAACATTTAAGAGGTATCTGGGTGGGTCCATGAATAGGGAGGGAATAGAGGGATACGGACCGAGTAAGGGCAGAAGGTTTGTTTTCAGTTTAGTTAGGGCATCATGATCAGCACAGGGTTGGAGGGCCGAAGGGCCTGTTCCTGTGCTGTACTTCTCTTTGTTCTCAACCAACATCGCTCTCGGTCTCCCTTCTCTTTTCCCTACCTCCTAAATATATATATATATATCGAGCTATATTTAGTGACTATTCTTTTCCAGCTTGCAGCTGGTTTCTGGAAATGCTTCAATTGCAGACCTTCTTGTAAAATAAATAGAGTCGCAGGGTGGGGTTTTCCAGTCTCGTCCGCCCCGAAACCAGAAAATCCCACCCGAGGTCAACAGACCTTTCCATGGTCCGCCCCTCGCCCGCTACGGTTCCCGTGGCAGGGGGAAAGGGTAAATTCGCCCCATAGAGTTTAACAGCACAGAAAGAGGCCCTTTGGCCCATCGTGTCTGTATCGACCATCAAGCTCCTATCCATTCTAATCCCATTTCCCAGCACTTGCTCCGAGGCCTTGTATGCTGTGGCCTTTCACATGCTCATCTAAATACTTCTTAAGTGTTGTGAGGGTTCCCGTCTCTCCCACCCTCTCAGGCAGCGAGTTCCAGATTCCCACCACCCTCTGGGTGAAAAAGTTCTTCCCCAAATTCCCTCTAAATCTCCAGCCCCTTACCTTAAATCTACGCCCCCCCTGGTTATTGACCCCTCTACTAAGGGGAAACGTTCCTTCCTATCTACCCTATCTATGTCCCTCATAATTTTCTGCCCCTCAATCAGGTGCCTCCCTCAGCCTCCCCCACATACAGTTCCTTGCCCATTGTTGCCATACACTGAACCACACTCACAGAATCCCTACAATGCAGAAGGAGGCCATTCAGCCCATCCAGCCTGCATCAACAATAATCCACCCAGACCCTATCCCCATAACCCCACGTATTTACTCTGCTAGTCCCCCTGACACTAAGGGGCAATTTAGCATGACCAATCTGCCTAACCCGCACTACTTTCGGAGTGTGGGAGGAAACCGGAGCGCCCGGTGGAATTCCACGCAGACACGGGGAGAACGCGCAAACTCCACACAGACAGTGACCCAGCTCTAAGGTAAACCCTAACCCAGCCTAACCAGCCTCTCTTCATAGCTGAAACGCTGCAGCCCAGGCAACATCCTGGTGAATCTCCTCTGCACCCTCTCTAGTGCAATCACATCCTTCCTATAGTGTGGTGTCCAGAATTGCACACAGTATTCTAGCTGTGGTCTAATGAGTGTTTAATATGGCTTTATAATGCTTCCAGTCACCAGCCTATTCCACACATTCCATCAGACACATTCTAATGTATACGTTCTTCTCCAAATGCCATTCCTTATCCTATTTTTTTGTCCAAACTATCTTTGTTTATGTCAGTCTTTCCCTCACTTATATCTACTCCATACCTCTCTTCTTCCCTAGCTATTCAATTTGCCCCCACATTAACATGCCTTGTGGAAAAGTCTCTACCTGTCCCAGAACTGGGGCCAACGTTTGAAGTGGATCTCTCTTCTTGACACGGGAGCGATCTTACCGCCAGTTCACGCCACACTCCCGCTGCAGTGAGGTCGGAGAATTTGGCGCCCAGCCAAATCTCCCGTCACTGCGACGGGATGGGAAAATCCCGCCGGCGAGAACAGTGGTAAGATTCCGGCCTTTGTTTCCTCCAATCCCTTTTGTCCTTCTCTATTTTAGCATGTGGCTGGGACTGGATCATAGGAATTCTGCCCAGTGAGATTCGGCTCTCTAATTAGCTTCCAATTCCCTGAATGCACAGCACAGAAAAACTCTGACGCCTGTGTGGGTTGTAGTAACTTACAGGAACAACTCAGCGGAACTGGACAGAAAGCAAACTGGAAACTGATAGAGCAGTTCTCACTAACATCCCTCAATCCCATTTAAACCCTGCACTAATCTGCTATTGTCACTAACACTGACTAATCCCATCGAGCTCTGCACTAATAGCGTCATGAACAATGCCACTCAATCCAACCCCAGTACACTACATTCCTTTTTATATTCATTCATGGGATGTAGGTGGTGTTGCTGGTAAGGTTGGTATTTATTAACCATCTTTAATTGTCTTTGACTATTTGAACACGAGAAGGCCGTTCGGCCCCTCAGTTCTGCTCCGTCATTCAATCATGGCTGTTCTGATCATTCCCTCCCCACGCCACTCCCTACCGACCTTTGACTTCCTTGTAGATGAAAACTATCTACTTCAACCTTGAATGCATTCAATGCCTCAGCTTCCACTGCTCTCTGGGGGGAGTGCGGGGGGTGGGGGGGGGGGGGGGGGGGTGGGGTGGGCACTTCCAAAGATTAAACGCCCCCGGGAGAAATTCTTCCTCATCTCCGTCCGGTCGCACAGCAGCTAGCACTGCTACCTCACCACGCCAGGGACCCGGGTTCAATTCCAGCCTTGGGTGACTGTCTGCGTGGAGATTGCAGGTTCTCCCCCATGTCTGCGTGGGTTTCCTCCGGGTGCTCCGGTTTCCTCCCACACTCCACAGATGTGCGGGTTAGGTTGACTGGCAATGCTAAATTGCCTCTTAATGTCCAAAGATAAATAGGTTAAGGGGATTACCGGGGTAAATACGTGGGGTTGTGGGGTAAACCTGGGCAAGAGTTGGTGCAGAATCGATGGACCGAATGGCCTCCTTCTGCACTGTAGAGATTCGATGAGGCTATGATTCTAAATGGGAGACTGTAGTGATTGTGTTGTTCGTCTCTTTAACTCAGCACAGCAGAAGAGAGTCGCCTGGTTTGAGGGACTATTGGGAACCGAGAGCGAGTGATCACCCCAGAGGGTGGGGTCCTCTCCTTTGCAGAATACATCTGGAAGCCATGTAGTAAGCATTGCTCCATGGCAACCTAGGGCTGCACACCCCTGTACCAAGTCTTTCTTCATCAATAAATGCTTATCCTTTCCTAACAAAGCCTGAAGTCTCCTGACAACACCAAAAGCGTGCCATTACATAACCCCTTATTTTGAAATAGTGCCCCCTAGTTCTAGATTCCTCCAGGGAGGGGAATATCCTCTCAGCATCTATCCTGAAGCCCCCTCAGAATCTTATATATTTCAATTAGATCATCTCTCATTCTTCTAAACTCCAATGAACATAGGCCCAACCTGCTCAACCTTTCCTCATAAAACACCACCCCCAGGAATCAGCCTCATGAATCTTCTCCCAACTGTGTCCAAAGCAAATATGTTCCTCCCTGTGTAAGGCCTACATGCTGACTTTTTGTGATTCATGTCGCGGGATGCCCAGATCCCTCTGTACCGCAGCATTCTGCAGTCTCTCCCCATTTAAATAATGCCCTGCTTTTCTGTTCTTCCTGCCAAAGTGACCAAAGGTTCCCACGTTATACTCATTTACACGGGCGGCACGGTAGCACAGTGGTTAGCACTGCTGCTTCACAGCTCCAGGGACCTGGGTTCGATTCCCGGCTCGGGTCACTGTCCGTGTGGAGTTTGCACATTCTCCTCGTGTCTGCGTGGGTTTCCTCCGGGTGCTCCTCCCACAGTCCAAAGATGTGCGGGTTAGGTTGATTGGCCATGTTAAAATTGCCCCTTAGTGTCCTGAGATGTGTAGGTTAGAGGGATTAGCGGGTAAATATGTAGGGATATGGGCATAGGGCCTGGGTGGGATTGTGGTCGGTGCAGACTCCATGGGCCGAATGGCCTCTTTCTGCACTGTAGGGTTTCTATGATTCTATACTCCACCTGCCAAACTTCTGCCCACTCACGGAATCTATCTACATTCTAGTTCAGACTCGTGTTCCCTCCTACCAACCATCGTATCAGCAAATTTGTCTACGATACACATGGTCCCTTCATCCAAGTCATCCACGTAAGTCATAAACAGTTGAAGCCCCAGCACTGATCCCTGGGGCATTTCACTAGTTATGGATTGCCAACCAGAAAATGACCCATTTATCTCGACTCTTGTTTCCTGTTAACCAATCCTCTAAGCATGCTACACCACATGGACTGCAGCGGCTCAAGAAGGCAGCTCACCATCACCTTCTCAAGGGTAATTAGGGATGGGCAATAAATGCTGGGTCTAGACAATGAGGCCCACACATCCCAGGAACAAACAAATAAAAAAACCACACCATGCTCGACTCGCAATGAGGGTTACAGAAATGCCCGCCTGACTAATGAATTTCCGATAACCATATTGGCCGGAATGTTACGGCCATTCACACCACCGGAATTTTCCCTTCCCGCTGCAGCGAACAGAGATTTGGCTGGGTGTCAAATTCTCCGACTTCGCTACAGAGGGAGCGTGGCGTGAACAGTCGGTAAGATCGCACCCAGTGTTTCCACTCTTTGCTTTCTCCCCCACCTACAGTTCCTTGCCCATTGGTGCCATAGCCTGAACCGCACTCGTAGAATCTCTACAGTGCAGAAGGAGGCCATTCGGCCCATCAAGCCTGCACCAACAACAATCCCACCCAAGCCCTATCCTCGTAATCCCATCTGTTTCCCCTGCTAATCCCCCTGACATTAAGGGGCAATTTAGCGTGGCCAATCAACCTAATCCGCACGTCTTTGGAGTGTGGGAGGAAACCGGAGCACCCGGAGGAAACCCACGCAGAGACGGGGAGAATGTGCAGACTCCACACAGACAGTCAATCAAGGCCGGAATTGAACCCGGGTGACTGGCGCTGTGAGGCAGCAGTGCTAACCACTGTGCCACCGTGCCGCATTGGCACATGACACGGGGAGTAATCCAGAGGTTACAACCTTTAGCTCCTGCTTTTCAAAGTGCTTCCTCGCTCCCTTATTTCTTGTTGCAGGAGCTCATCCTTCTTTCTACCAATGTCATTGGTACCAATGTGAACCATGACCTCTGACTGTCTACCCTCCCCCTTCAGAATGCCCTGCAGCCATTCAGTGCCATCCCTGACCCTGGCACCAGGGAAGCCAACACACCATCCTGGAGTCACATCTGCGGCCGCACAAACATCCGTCTGCACCCCTCACTATCGAGTCTCCTACCATTATTACTCTTCCACTCTTACTCCTCCCCTCTTGTGCTGCTGAGATATCGTGCCGTGAACCTGGCTCTGGCCCCGCCACACCGTGCCGTGAACCTGGCTCTGGCCCCGCCACACCGTGCCGTGAACCTGGCTCTGGCCCCGCCACACCGTGCCGTGAACCTGGCTCTGGCCCCGCCACACCGTGCCGTGAACCTGGCTCTGGCTGCACTCCCCAGAGGAACCGTCACTCTAACCGTTTTCCAACACAGAGAAACGGTTCTGGAGTGAGATGCACTTTGGGGCTTTCCTGACTACCTGCCTGACCCCCACCCTCCCCCCCCCCCACCCCCCCCCCCCCCCACCCTCCCCCCCCCCCCACCCTCCCCCCCCCCCCCACCCCATCAAACATTCCCAGGACAGGTACAGCACATGGTTAGATACAGAGTAAAGCTGCCTCTACACTGTCCCCATCAAACACTCCCAGGACAGGTACAACACGGGATTAGATACAAAGTAAAGGTCCCTCTACACTGTCCCCATCAAACACTCCCAGGATAGGTACAGCACGGAGTTATGTAGAGTAAAGCTCCCTCTACACTGCCCCATCAAACATTCCCAGAACAGGTATAGCACAGGGTTAGATACAGAGTAAATCTCCCTCTACACTCTCCCCATCAAACATTCCCAGGACAGGTACAGCACGGGGTTAGATACAGAGTAAAGCTCCCTCTACACTGTCCCCATCAAACATTCCCAGGACAGGTACAGCACAGGGTTAGATACAGAGTAAAGCTGCCTCTACACCGTCCCCATTAAACACTCCCAGGACAGCTATGACACAGGTTAAACACAGCACCCGGGCATAAACCCCCCCCCCTCCCCGCCCCCTAGAGGCTGTAATTACTGTGAATCCCTTGCAGGTTCCCTTCACCACATCCCCGTTTTGTCAAAGATATTGTAATCCCCACCAACCTGAGGTAAGAATGATATTACAAAGTATGCTAATGGGGTTCCTGACCTTTCATAGCAGGAACGCCATTGGTTGGTGGAGGGGGGAGGGGGAGGAGCGTGGGGGGGGGGGTCGGGTTGGGTGTTGGGGGCAATCGGAATGGAAAGCCCCAAAGGCTAAAAAACAGTTTGGGGACTTGCGTTGGATTCTCTGCCCACGGTGCATTCCTTCCTGCCAAAAACAGGGGCGGAAACCCCCCCCCCACCCCCCAGGTTTAAACACTTTCAGTCTGTTCAACTTTTAGGTAGCGTATTCCAGTCACTAATTCGAAGTTATAAAATGTTCCATTTCTCATATGTTACCTATGTTTAAAGTTTATTTATTATTGTCACAAGTAGGCTTACATTAACACTGCAATGAAGTTACTGTGAAAATCCCCCAGTTGCCACACTCTGGCACCTGTTCCTCCGGCGCCTGTTCGGGTACACGGAGGGAGAATTTAGAATGGCCAATGCACCTAACCAGCACGCCTTTCGGACTGTGGGAGGAAACCGGAGCACCCGGAGGAAACCCACGCAGACACGGGGAGAACGTGCAAACGTCACACAGACATGACCCAAGCCGGGAATCAAACCTGGGTCCCTGGCACTGTGAGGCAGCAGTGCTAACCACTGTGTCACTGTGACACCCCTGTCACATGATGTAACATTAGCCAAAATATACACTTGCTCAATACAGTTCAGCAGTAAAGAGTGGAAGCGTCAAGTCCAGCAGAATAACAAAGCTGCCCAAATATTCATCGAGAGGGTCAGTGCAGCTATTTAGCTCAACAAGCAGAGGGCATTTGCTGAAATCCACTTTTTTTTTGGACCCCAGGTGCTGACAAGATTGAGTCGAATTATAACGGGGAAAAATCCAAAGCTCAAAGAGAAATATTAGAACCCAGACACTAGCGTGAACCGGTCACGGACAAATCCAGCCTGGCACCAGTTTGTTTCTATACAAACACAGCTCCTCGGATGGAGAGAGGTGAACAGCACTCACTGGGTCAGTGTGACCAGCTCTGTACTTTGTGCATCTCTCTGTGGTCACTTGGTTAAAGCGTGGTGAGAACTGTCACTGAGAAATACTGAACAAGTAAATAGGCAAAAATATAAGGCCAGTGATATTCATTTGATCCATCTCCGTGATCTTGTGTATCCCCCTGCCCAAGCATGGGTTTGTACAGAAATACAGTAAGGTCACAAAATGGAAGCAGGCCATTTGGCCCATCATTCTGTGCCCTGTTTACTCCACGCATATATGAACAAACAGCCCTAAATCACATTCGCTCACAGGAGAGACGGAGGCTGAGGGGAGACCTGATAGAGGGCGACAAAATTATGGGAGGCACGGACAGGGTGGATAGTCAGAGGCTTTTTCCCCAGGGTGGAAGCGCCAATTACAAGGGGGCACAGGTTCAAGGTGAGAGGGGGAAAGTTTAAGGGAGATGTGCGGGGGAAGTTTTTCACACAGAGTGGTGGGTGCCTGGAACGCGCTGCCGGAGGAGATGGTGGAAGCAGACACATGAGCAACATTTAAGAGGTATCTGGGTGGGTCCATGAATAGGGAGGGAATAGAGGGATACGGACCGAGTAAGGGCAGAAGGTTTGTTTTCAGTTTAGTTAGGGCATCATGATCAGCACAGGGTTGGAGGGCCGAAGGGCCTGTTCCTGTGCTGTACTTCTCTTTGTTCTCAACCAACATCGCTCTCGGTCTCCCTTCTCTTTTCCCTACCTCCTAAATATATATATATATATCGAGCTATATTTAGTGACTATTCTTTTCCAGTTTGCAGCTGGTTTCTGGAAATGCTTCAATTGCAGACCTTCTTGTAAAATAAATAGAGTCGCAGGGTGGGGTTTTCCAGTCTCGTCCGCCCCGAAACCAGAAAATCCCACCCGAGGTCAACAGACCTTTCCATGGTCCGCCCCTCGCCCGCTACGGTTCCCGTGGCAGGGGGAAAGGGTAAATTCGCCCCATAGAGTTTAACAGCACAGAAAGAGGCCCTTTGGCCCATCGTGTCTGTATCGACCATCAAGCTCCTATCCATTCTAATCCCATTTCCCAGCACTTGCTCCGAGGCCTTGTATGCTGTGGCCTTTCACGTGCTCATCTAAATACTTCTTAAGTGTTGTGAGGGTTCCCGTCTCTCCCACCCTCTCAGGCAGCGAGTTCCAGATTCCCACCACCCTCTGGGTGAAAAAGTTCTTCCCCAAATTCCCTCTAAATCTCCAGCCCCTTACCTTAAATCTACGCCCCCCCTGGTTATTGACCCCTCTACTAAGGGGAAACGTTCCTTCCTATCTACCCTATCTATGTCCCTCATAATTTTCTGCCCCTCAATCAGGTGCCTCCCTCAGCCTCCCCCACATACAGTTCCTTGCCCATTGTTGCCATACACTGAACCACACTCACAGAATCCCTACAATGCAGAAGGAGGCCATTCAGCCCATCCAGCCTGCATCAACAATAATCCACCCAGACCCTATCCCCATAACCCCACGTATTTACTCTGCTAGTCCCCCTGACACTAAGGGGCAATTTAGCATGACCAATCTGCCTAACCCGCACTACTTTCGGAGTGTGGGAGGAAACCGGAGCGCCCGGTGGAATTCCACGCAGACACGGGGAGAACGCGCAAACTCCACACAGACAGTGACCCAGCTCTAAGGTAAACCCTAACCCAGCCTAACCAGCCTCTCTTCATAGCTGAAACGCTGCAGCCCAGGCAACATCCTGGTGAATCTCCTCTGCACCCTCTCTAGTGCAATCACATCCTTCCTATAGTGTGGTGTCCAGAATTGCACACAGTATTCTAGCTGTGGTCTAATGAGTGTTTAATATGGCTTTATAATGCTTCCAGTCACCAGCCTATTCCACACATTCCATCAGACACATTCTAATGTATACGTTCTTCTCCAAATGCCATTCCTTATCCTATTTTTTTGTCCAAACTATCTTTGTTTATGTCAGTCTTTCCCTCACTTATATCTACTCCATACCTCTCTTCTTCCCTAGCTATTCAATTTGCCCCCACATTAACATGCCTTGTGGAAAAGTCTCTACCTGTCCCAGAACTGGGGCCAACGTTTGAAGTGGATCTCTCTTCTTGACACGGGAGCGATCTTACCGCCAGTTCACGCCACACTCCCGCTGCAGCGAGGTCGGAGAATTTGGCGCCCAGCCAAATCTCCCGTCACTGCGACGGGATGGGAAAATCCCGCCGGTGAGAACAGTGGTAAGATTCCGGCCTTTGTTTCCTCCAATCCCTTTTGTCCTTCTCTATTTTAGCATGTGGCTGGGACTGGATCATAGGAATTCTGCCCAGTGAGATTCGGCTCTCTAATTAGCTTCCAATTCCCTGAATGCACAGCACAGAAAAACTCTGACGCCTGTGTGGGTTGTAGTAACTTACAGGAACAACTCAGCGGAACTGGACAGAAAGCAAACTGGAAACTGATAGAGCAGTTCTCACTAACATCCCTCAATCCCATTTAAACCCTGCACTAATCTGCTATTGTCACTAACACTGACTAATCCCATCGAGCTCTGCACTAATAGCGTCATGAACAATGCCACTCAATCCAACCCCAGTACACTACATTCCTTTTTATATTCATTCATGGGATGTAGGTGGTGTTGCTGGTAAGGTTGGTATTTATTAACCATCTTTAATTGTCTTTGACTATTTGAACACGAGAAGGCCGTTCGGCCCCTCAGTTCTGCTCCGTCATTCAATCATGGCTGTTCTGATCATTCCCTCCCCACGCCACTCCCTACCGACCTTTGACTTCCTTGTAGATGAAAACTATCTACTTCAACCTTGAATGCATTCAATGCCTCAGCTTCCACTGCTCTCTGGGGGGAGTGCGGGGGGTGGGGGGGGTGGGGGGGGGGGGGGGGGTGGGGGGGGTGGGGGGGGGGTGGGGTGGGCACTTCCAAAGATTAAACGCCCCCGGGAGAAATTCTTCCTCATCTCCGTCCGGTCGCACAGCAGCTAGCACTGCTACCTCACCACGCCAGGGACCCGGGTTCAATTCCAGCCTTGGGTGACTGTCTGCGTGGAGATTGCAGGTTCTCCCCCATGTCTGCGTGGGTTTCCTCCGGGTGCTCCGGTTTCCTCCCACACTCCACAGATGTGCGGGTTAGGTTGACTGGCAATGCTAAATTGCCTCTTAATGTCCAAAGATAAATAGGTTAAGGGGATTACCGGGGTAAATACGTGGGGTTGTGGGGTAAACCTGGGCAAGAGTTGGTGCAGAATCGATGGACCGAATGGCCTCCTTCTGCACTGTAGAGATTCGATGAGGCTATGATTCTAAATGGGAGACTGTAGTGATTGTGTTGTTCGTCTCTTTAACTCAGCACAGCAGAAGAGAGTCGCCTGGTTTGAGGGACTATTGGGAACCGAGAGCGAGTGATCACCCCAGAGGGTGGGGTCCTCTCCTTTGCAGAATACATCTGGAAGCCATGTAGTAAGCATTGCTCCATGGCAACCTAGGGCTGCACACCCCTGTACCAAGTCTTTCTTCATCAATAAATGCTTATCCTTTCCTAACAAAGCCTGAAGTCTCCTGACAACACCAAAAGCGTGCCATTACATAACCCCTTATTTTGAAATAGTGCCCCCTAGTTCTAGATTCCTCCAGGGAGGGGAATATCCTCTCAGCATCTATCCTGAAGCCCCCTCAGAATCTTATATATTTCAATTAGATCATCTCTCATTCTTCTAAACTCCAATGAACATAGGCCCAACCTGCTCAACCTTTCCTCATAAAACACCACCCCCAGGAATCAGCCTCATGAATCTTCTCCCAACTGTGTCCAAAGCAAATATGTTCCTCCCTGTGTAAGGCCTACATGCTGACTTTTTGTGATTCATGTCGCGGGATGCCCAGATCCCTCTGTACCGCAGCATTCTGCAGTCTCTCCCCATTTAAATAATGCCCTGCTTTTCTGTTCTTCCTGCCAAAGTGACCAAAGGTTCCCACGTTATACTCATTTACACGGGCGGCACGGTAGCACAGTGGTTAGCACTGCTGCTTCACAGCTCCAGGGACCTGGGTTCGATTCCCGGCTCGGGTCACTGTCCGTGTGGAGTTTGCACATTCTCCTCGTGTCTGCGTGGGTTTCCTCCGGGTGCTCCTCCCACAGTCCAAAGATGTGCGGGTTAGGTTGATTGGCCATGTTAAAATTGCCCCTTAGTGTCCTGAGATGTGTAGGTTAGAGGGATTAGCGGGTAAATATGTAGGGATATGGGCATAGGGCCTGGGTGGGATTGTGGTCGGTGCAGACTCCATGGGCCGAATGGCCTCTTTCTGCACTGTAGGGTTTCTATGATTCTATACTCCACCTGCCAAACTTCTGCCCACTCACGGAATCTATCTACATTCTAGTTCAGACTCGTGTTCCCTCCTACCAACCATCGTATCAGCAAATTTGTCTACGATACACATGGTCCCTTCATCCAAGTCATCCACGTAAGTCATAAACAGTTGAAGCCCCAGCACTGATCCCTGGGGCATTTCACTAGTTATGGATTGCCAACCAGAAAATGACCCATTTATCTCGACTCTTGTTTCCTGTTAACCAATCCTCTAAGCATGCTACACCACATGGACTGCAGCGGCTCAAGAAGGCAGCTCACCATCACCTTCTCAAGGGTAATTAGGGATGGGCAATAAATGCTGGGTCTAGACAATGAGGCCCACACATCCCAGGAACAAACAAATAAAAAAACCACACCATGCTCGACTCGCAATGAGGGTTACAGAAATGCCCGCCTGACTAATGAATTTCCGATAACCATATTGGCCGGAATGTTACGGCCATTCACACCACCGGAATTTTCCCTTCCCGCTGCAGCGAACAGAGATTTGGCTGGGTGTCAAATTCTCCGACTTCGCTACAGAGGGAGCGTGGCGTGAACAGTCGGTAAGATCGCACCCAGTGTTTCCACTCTTTGCTTTCTCCCCCACCTACAGTTCCTTGCCCATTGGTGCCATAGCCTGAACCGCACTCGTAGAATCTCTACAGTGCAGAAGGAGGCCATTCGGCCCATCAAGCCTGCACCAACAACAATCCCACCCAAGCCCTATCCTCGTAATCCCATCTGTTTCCCCTGCTAATCCCCCTGACATTAAGGGGCAATTTAGCGTGGCCAATCAACCTAATCCGCACGTCTTTGGAGTGTGGGAGGAAACCGGAGCACCCGGAGGAAACCCACGCAGAGACGGGGAGAATGTGCAGACTCCACACAGACAGTCAATCAAGGCCGGAATTGAACCCGGGTGACTGGCGCTGTGAGGCAGCAGTGCTAACCACTGTGCCACCGTGCCGCATTGGCACATGACACGGGGAGTAATCCAGAGGTTACAACCTTTAGCTCCTGCTTTTCAAAGTGCTTCCTCGCTCCCTTATTTCTTGTTGCAGGAGCTCATCCTTCTTTCTACCAATGTCATTGGTACCAATGTGAACCATGACCTCTGACTGTCTACCCTCCCCCTTCAGAATGCCCTGCAGCCATTCAGTGCCATCCCTGACCCTGGCACCAGGGAAGCCAACACACCATCCTGGAGTCACATCTGCGGCCGCACAAACATCCGTCTGCACCCCTCACTATCGAGTCTCCTACCATTATTACTCTTCCACTCTTACTCCTCCCCTCTTGTGCTGCTGAGATATCGTGCCGTGAACCTGGCTCTGGCCCCGCCACACCGTGCCGTGAACCTGGCTCTGGCCCCGCCACACCGTGCCGTGAACCTGGCTCTGGCCCCGCCACACCGTGCCGTGAACCTGGCTCTGGCCCCGCCACACCGTGCCGTGAACCTGGCTCTGGCTGCACTCCCCAGAGGAACCGTCACTCTAACCGTTTTCCAACACAGAGAAACGGTTCTGGAGTGAGATGCACTTTGGGGCTTTCCTGACTACCTGCCTGACCCCCACCCTCCCCCCCCCCCACCCTCCCCCCCCCCCACCCTCCCCCCCCCCCACCCTCCCCCCCCCCCCCGCCCCCCCCCCACCCTCCCCCCCCCACCCTCCCCCCCCCCCCCACCCTCCCCCCCCCCCCGCCCCCCCACCCTCCCCTCCCCCGCCCCCCCACCCTCCCCCCCCCCGCCCCCCCACCCTCCCCCCCCCCTCCCCCACCCCCCCCCCCCCCCCCCCCCCGCGTCCTTCTGACTGGTGGGTCACCCATTCCCTCTCTGACTGCACTTCCTTAAGCTGCGGGGTGACCCCATGTTTAAAAAGGTGCGACCCACCCACCTCTCAGCCTCGCGGTTACACTGCTCTGCCTCCAGCCAGCGCTCCAAACCCTGGCTCTCAAGCTGGTCAGACCGGTGCCACCTCCTGTACATGTGGTCACCCAGACTGCACAGAGGGTTAAAGACTCCTACACATGCTGCAGGCCGTGCAAATCACAGTACTGAGCTCCCCCAGTCACACGTAGTTAAAAGACTTGCATTAAATTCACGCCAATTAGAAAATTATTCATGCCGGTTTTTTTTGAAAAAGCGAGAACTCTTACCTTTCCTTAATGTAGCTTTCAGGTGGAGAAAATAACTACAGTAACTCCAGGAGTCGGCTGTAAAGGAACAGTGGTTTATTGCACAAAATGAAGTAAAGCAAAAATCACAAGCCTGTGGTGAACACACAGGTCCCAAGCAGGATAATACAATAATGTATTGGATAGTCAGATGCTCTTTCCTAGGGTAAAAAAGTCAAGTACTCGGGGACATAGGTTTAAGGTGCATGGGGAAAAGTTTAGAGGCAAGTTTTTTACACAGAGGGTGGTGAATATCTGGAACGCGCTGCCCCGGGAGGTGGTGGGAGCAGGTACGATAGCGGCATTTAAGGGACAACTAGACGAATATATGAATAGGATGGGAATGGCAGGATACGGACTCTGTCAGTGCACATGGTTTTATTTCAGGCAGGCATCATGATTGGTACAGGCTTGGATGGCCGAAAGGCCTGTTCCTGTGCTGTACTTTTCTTTGTTATTTGACCCACTCAGGGGCCTGCTTTATACGGGGCTCGGTATAGGAGCTCCACTTGGTAAGGTAATTACCAATCACCGGGGAGCTCGTATTCTACAGGGAGGTCAATCAGTGATTCCCCCGTGCAAGTCATAGAAATCATAGAAACCCTACAGTACAGAAAGAGGCCATTCGGCCCATCGAGTCTGCCCCGACCACAATCCCACCCAGGCCCTATCCCCATATCCCTACATATTTTACCCACTAATCCCTCTAACCTACGCATCTCAGGACATTAAGGGGCAATTTTAGCATGGCCAATCAACCTAACCCGCACATCTTTGGACTGTGGGAGGAAACCGGAGCACCCGGAAGAAACCCACACAGACACGAGGAGAATGTGCAAACTCCACACAGACAGTGACCCAAGCCGGGAATCAAACCCAGGTCCCTGGAGCTGTGAAGCAGCAGTGCTAACCACTGTGCCAATTGGCCGCCGGACTGTGGCAACTAGGGGATTTTCACAGTAAATATATTGCAGTGTTAGTCCTGGGGGTTATCACAATAACTTACCCACTACCTACCGGTCAGCTCTCTCTCTGCTGTAACCTCTACTCCTGCAGCAGGGCAAGACCACTCTCTGAAGATGAAACAGTTAGAAAGCAAAAAAGGTCACCTCTTTCCCCTCCACACAGAACTCCCACTTTCTTCCAAATTCCTAAATCCACTCACTCTGGCTGTGTCTCACTCAGGTGATGTCTCTCCCAGTGTGGTGAATCTTACTCAGGGAAGTAGAATTAATTCGACTGGATTAGGACCTGGAACAATGCGCTGAAGGTCCTCCCTCTGTGTTGTATCTTTCTACAGTTCCATTACATCAGTCCCATTGGATAACGATGTGATGTACCGATTCTCCGTCGGAGAGCTGGTGCAGACTCGATGGACCGAATGGCCATCTTCTGCACTGTAGGGATTCTTTGATTCTATGTTCCTATTCACGGAATTGGTCGCACAGTGAGTCAATATCTAGTCCAGGACCTGAGCTTGCCTATTTATTTAGGCCAGCATTTGTTGCCCAGTGAATGGTGGCACGGTGGTTAGCACTGCTGCCTCACAGCGCAGGGAACCGAGTTCGATTCTGGCTTCGGGTGACAACACACCATCCTGGAGTCACATCTGCAGCAGCAGAAACGCCTGTCTGCACCCCTCACTATCGAGTCTCCCACCACTATCGCTCTTCCACTCTTACTCCTCCCGCCTCGTACTGCCGAGCCCCCCCACAGTGCCGTGAACTTGGCTCTGGCTGCACTCCCCAGAGGAACCGTCACTCTCACCGTTTTCCAGTGAGAGTGACGGTTCCTCTGGGGTGAGAGTTTGTGGAAGCTTGCACGTTCTCCCCATGCCTGCACACTCCGGTTTCCTCCCACAGTTCAAAGATGTGCAGCTTTGCTGGACTGGCCATGCTAAATTGTCCCCTTAGTGTCTCAAGCTGTGTAGGTTAGGGGGATTAAACAAAGAACAATACAGCACAGGAACAGGCCCTTCGGCCCTCCAAGCCCGCGCCGCTCCCTGGTCCAAACTAGACCATTCTTTTGTATCCCTCCATTCCCACTCCGTTCATATGGCTGTCTAGGTAAGTCTTAAACGTTCCCAGTGTGTCCGCCTCCACCACCCTGCCTGGCAGCGCATTCCAGGCCCCCACCACCCTCTGTGTGAAATATGTCCATCTGATATCTGTGTTAAACCTCCCCCCCTTCACCTTGAATCTATGACCCCTCGTGAACGTCACCACCGACCTGGGGAAAAGCTTCCCACCGTTCACCCTATCTATGCCTTTCATAATTTTATACACCTCTATTAAGTCTCCCCTCATCCTCCATCTTTCCAGGGAGAACAACCCCAGTTTACCCAATCTCTCCTCATAACTAAGCCCCTCCATACCAGGTAACATCCTGGTAAACCTCCTCTGTACTCTCTCCAAAGCCTCCACGTCCTTCTGGTAGTGTGGCGACCAGAACTGGACGTAGTATTCCAGATGCGGCCGAACCAACGTTCTATACATCTGCAACATCAGACCCCAACTTTTATACTCTATGCCCCGTCCTATAAAGGCAAGCATGCCATAAGCCTTCTTCACCACCTTCTCCACCTGTGACGTCATTCACCACCTTCTCCACCTGTGACGTCAGCTGGGTAAATACATGGGGATGGGGTGCACATGGGTGGGATGCTCTGTCGGAGAGTTGGTGCAGACTGGATGGACCGAATGGCCTCCTTCTGCACTGTAGGGATTCTATGAATTGAATAGTTTGCTTGGCCATTTCAGAGTGAACCACATTGCTGTGGGTCTGGAGTCACATGTAGGTCAGACCGGGTAAGGATGGCAGATTCCCTTCACTGAAGGATATTTAGTGAATCAGATGGGTTTTTACAACAATCGATCATAGTCTCATGGTCACCATTACCAAGATTAGCTTTTCAATTTATTAATGGAATTCAAATTCCATTGTGCCTTGGTGGGATTTGAACCCATGTCCCCAGAGCATTAGCCTTGACCTCTGGATGACCAGTCCAGTGACATTAAAACTATACTGCCATCTCCCCTAGTGAACAGGAGTGAACATTGAGATGTTGAACTAGGTCCAGTGTGAATGTTAGTGAGAAATTCCACATCACTGTTGAGGGTGTAACAAGTTCTCTTAGTATCTTGGTCAACATTCAGCCCTAAATCAACACCACCACCCATTCACTTTGTGCCTGCTTGCAGAGTGTTACTGGCACATTTACCTATGTATCTAATCACTCAAATTCAAAAGCAAAAGTATGGGGAAGCTGTGGTATAATGGTACTGTCGCTGGACTAGTTAGTAATCCAGGGATCCAGGGTAATGCTCTGGGGAGCAGGGTTCGAATCCCACCACAGCAGATGGTGAAATTTGAATTCAGTAAAAATTTGGAATTAAAAATCTATTGATAATCGTGAAACCATTGTTGTGAAAACAATGGGTGGCACAGGTGGCACTACTGCCTCACAGCGCCAGGGACCCGGATTTCGATTCCCAGCTTGGGTCACTCTCCGTGCGAAGTTTGCACATTCTCCCCGTGTCTGCATGGGTTTCTTCCGGGTGCTCCGGTTTCCTCCCACAGTCCGAAAGACGTGCTGGTTAGGTGCATTGGCCGTGCTAAATTCCCCCCTCAGTGTACGCGAACAGGCGCCGGAGTGTGGCAGCTAGGGGATTTTCACAGTAAATTTATTGCAGTGTTAATGTAACAGTGTTAGTGCTTGTGACACTGATAAATAAACTTAAAACTAAAACTTTAAAAAAAAAACCCTATCTGGTTCACTTCCTTTCGGGAAGGAAATCTGCCATCCTTACCCAGTCTGGCCTACATGTGATAACAGACCCACAGCAATGTGCTTGACACTTAAACGCCCTCTGAAATGGCCGAGCAATTAGGGATGGGCAATAAATGCTGGCCTAGCCAGCGACATCCACATACTATGAATAACAAAAATCTTATCACTTTTCAGAGTGAACTCTCAACAGTGATGTGGAATTTTTCACTAACATTCACACTGGCCCTAGTTCAACATCTCAATGTTCACTCCTGTTCACTAGGGGAGATGGCAGTATAGTTTTAATGTCACTGGATTGGTCATCCAGAGGTCAAGGCTAATGCTCTGGGGACATGGGTTCAAATCCCACCAAGGCACAATGGAATTTGAATTCCATTAATAAATTGAAAAGCTAATCTTGGTAATGGTGACCATGAGACTATGATCGATTGTTGTAAAAACCCATCTGATTCACTAAATATCCTTCAGGAGTTAATCGAAGTACAGCATTCACAATCTATGGAACTCTGACAGGGGCGGGAGATTTTTCTGTCAGAAAGCCCCAGTCTCTGTGGTTGCACCCTTCAAACAGAAGCAGCAGATGTTGATCACTAGGTAATAAGAGGCATAGGAAGGTGGCTTTGAAATCAGCTGGTGTTTTAATTACAAACCGAAAGAGACAGATACATTCACACAGAAGCAAAGCTTTAACTCATACTGGATTATCTCTTGGATACACTAACCTGGAGCCATCCTTATAGGCTCATAAATCAGCCAATCCCATTAGTTAGCAGCCGTTACAGGTCAAACTTGTAAAACAGCAGCAACTGATGGATAATTTGTTGTATTTGAGAAACTCACTGGAGAAAACAAAAGATGTGCAGAGATTTGGAGATGGTTGAAGGGAGTTAACACTCGTGGGGAGGGGAGGGATAGCGGGAAGGTGGAGGTGAAGCTACAATCAGACCATCCAGGATCTTACTAAATGGTGGAGCAGGCTCGAGGGGCCAAATGGCCTACTTCTGCTCCTAGTTCTTCTGATCCACTGCAGCAGAGGATCCAAATAAACACCAACTACCTGGATACCTGCTGCTGTTCAGAGCCAAGACCAACAGTGCCACCCCATTCCCTGTGCCAAGACATCATTCAGACACAGAGAATGTAGCCTCGGTCACCTCCATGCAAACCACAGCAGATATAGGATGGAAGGAGAGAGCTTGACTGGGACTGAAAAGGGTTTTAAAAGCCAAGACTTAATGAGAATAATGGATACAAAAATATCAGTGTCATTTCAGAGGTAAAAGTCGAGTCAAATCTTTTTTTAGGAGTGGGGGGGGGGGGGGGAAGGGAAGAGAAATATACGAGGCAGGATCACTGCACGATCGCAGTCAACTGCAGCTGGGTTTCGGGAAAAGACCCATTACATTGGAGCCAATGGGCAATGAACATCCGTCCTGCACAGTATCTGGGAGCCTGAAATAGGCAGTTCCTCATAACCCTACACACTCAGTTCCATATTGGACACAAAGGGTTTCCGTGCCTGGGTTCCTGTCCATTCAGAGGTCTTTTCAATGGCGTTGACTTTAGGTGTCTTCAGCGGTTGATGAGCTGAGTATCGATGGAAAGTGCGAGCTCCGAGTGTGTGGGGTTCGCTGTGCCTGAAGTCCGTCATGCCGTTCGTTCACTGCACGTTAATGGCCGCGCACAGGGAAAGCTTTGCGACGCTGATTCTCTCACCAACCTGTTCCTGATTTTCCCAGAAAGTCTCTGCTCCCTACCCCCACCCTGCCCCGGGCTGAGGATGTGGAGTCTACGTAGTGGGTGATGGGTCGCCACCCCCCTCGGTCTGACTGGAGATCTGACCTGTGTCTCCAGACAGACCCGTTCCACACACGCCAACCTCTTCCTCTTGTTGTTGAGCTGTGCTTCCTCTCCTTTCCCCCGTCCTCTCCCCCAGTGAAGCACACTTTTCAGTCTCATTGCACAGTCCCTCACTTTCTCTTGCGACTGTGGATTTTCAGCTCCTCCAACTCCTTCTCCATCAGGTGCGATTCTGCTGTTGTTTCAGACAGCTGCAAGAAAATGATTCATCACTCGTGACTCCTCCAATCGCTCCTCACAACCCTCCCGCCAATGCCACCGACATTCACCACGCAGTCGCCAGACGTTGCCTCTATCACCCCCCCCCGCCCCCCGGCACTGCCCTGCCCCTCACCGCTGCCCTGACCCTACACCCCTGTGTACATCACTCACCATATCCAACAGAATGTCGATCTTCAGCCGGAGGAGGTTATTCTCCTCTTCCAGTTGCTGGTTACGCTTTCGTAGGCGCTGCATCTCTTTCTGTGTGCCGCTGTCACCCACTGACTCTACAACACATGAAATAGTCAGAGATAAGCGCACAGACTGGGAGGGGGATTAAAGGGGAGAGAAAGAGTGGGCGAGAAAACAGAGGGAAGGCGGGAGAGAGGAATCGCAGACTCCTGCAGCACAGAAGGATGCCTTTTGGTCCATCATGCCCAGGGGGTGTTTGGTTAGACCCCCCACCGTCCCCTGCTCTTTCACCAATAATCTCATCAAATTGTCTTGCTACCGGTTTGTCTACATAAACCCCGAGGTGTCTCCGTTCCATAGAATCCCTACAGTGCAGAAGGAGGCCATTCGGCCCATCGGGTCTGCACCAGTCTCATTGCACAGTCCCTCACTTTCTCTTGCGACTGTGGATTTTCAGCTCCTCCAACTCCTTCTCCATCAGGTGCGATTCTGCTGTTGTTTCAGACAGCTGCAAGAAAATGATTCATCACTCGTGACTCCTCCAATCGCTCCTCACAACCCTCCCGCCAATGGATAGACTGGGACTTTACCCTGTGCGGCACGGTAGCACAGTGGTTAGCACTGCTGCTTCACAGCTCCAGGGTCCCGGGTTCGATTCCCGGCTCGGGTCACTGTCTGTGTGGAGTTTGCACATTCTCCCCGTGTCTGCATGGGTTTCCTCCGGGTGCTCCGGTTTCCTCCCACAGTCCAAAGATGTGCGGGTTAGGTTGATTGGCCAGGTTAAAAAAATTGCCCCTTAGAGTCCTGGGATGTGTAGGTTAGAGGGATTAGCGGGTAAAATATGTGGGGGTAGGGCCTGGGTGGGATTGTGGTCGGTGCAGACCCGATGGGCCGAATGGCCTCCTTCTGCACTGTAGGGTTTCTATGATTCATTGAGACTCACCTCTGTAACCCCACGTATTTACCCTCTGAATCCCTTGACACTAGGGTCAATTTAGCATGACCCAATCATCCTGACCCGCACATCTTTGGAGTGTGGGAGGAAACCGGAGCAAACTCACGCAGACACGGGGAGACCATGCAAACTTCTCACAGTGACCCGAGGCCGGACTTGAACCTGGGTCCCTGGTGCTGTGAAGCAGCAGTGCTAACCACTGTGCCGCCCTGACGGGATTCCTGGACCTGTTTTAAATTGTAACATTTAGTTTACATTGCCTTGTCTCATTCTTCCTTTCAAAGTGTTTCACAACACTCATCTGCATTAAATTTTGATCCTTCTTGTGTCCACTGCACCATAGAATCATTGTCATAGAGGTTTACAGCATGGAAACAGGCCCTTCGGCCCAACTTGTCCATGCCACCCTTTTTTTTAAACCCTGAAGCTTGACCCAATTGCCCGCATTTGGCCCATATCCCTCTATCCCATCTTACCCTCGTAAGTGTCTAAATGCTTTTTAAAAGACAAAATTGTACCCACCTCTACTACTACCTCTGGCAGCTTGTTCCAGACACTCACCACCCTCTGTGTGAAAAAATTGCCCCTCTGGACCCTTTTGTATCTCTCCCCTCTCACCTTAAACCTATGCCCTCTAGTTTTAGATTCTCCTACCTTTGGGAAAAAATATTGGCTTTCTAGCTGATCTATGCCCCTCATTATTTTATAGACCTCTATAAGGTCACCCCTCAGCCTTCTACGCTCCAGAGAAAAAAGTCCCAGTCTATCCAGCCTCTCCTTATAACTCAAAATAGCAAGACAGGAACAGGAATAGGTAATTCAAACCACGATGGTTAGCACTGCTGCCTCACAGCGCCGGGGGCCCGGTTTCGATTCCGGCCTCGGGTCACTGTCAGTGTGGAGTTTGCACGTTCTCCCCGTGTCCGCGTGGGTTTCCTCCGGGTGCTCCGGTTTCCTCCCACAGTCCAAAGATTTGCGGGTTAGGTTGATTAGCCATGCTAAATTGTCCCTTGGTGTCAGGGGGACTAGCAGGGTAAATATGTGGGGTTATGGGGATAGGGACTGGCTGGGATTGTGGTCGGTGCAGACTCGATGGGCCGAATGGACTCTTTCTCCACTGTAGGGATTCTATGATTATCTGAAACCCTTCAGCCCATTCTGTCACTCAATTAGATCACGGGCAAGCGTGCATTTCAGCTCTGTGCATGTGTCTTGGATCTCTTACCTTTAGTACCCTTGTCAGTGATGGAGAGAGAGGCAATAGAGGAGTTAACAGATAGGAGGACGTGGGGAAGAGAGAGCGCTCGGCAGTGTATGTACACAAATCGTTGAAGGTTGCAGGACAAACTGACAAAGCTTTTTAAACCCAGCCAAGGGTTCCCTCTGCATTTCTGCTTTCTAAATTGGAATAGAGGGCAAAGGCGAGAAAGCTAAAGCAAATCAGTTAAACTCCAGCCGCAGTTACTCTGCCCAGTTCTGAGGCATGTTGAAGGGATTCACAGGAGCGGTTCCAGCGACGAGGAACTCCAGTTGTGCAGGGAGACTGATCTCCTCGAGGGTTTGAGAGGAGATTTGAAGGGTGTGCAAAATCATTTTGACAGGGTAAGTACGGAGGAATCGTTCCCAGTGTCAGATGGTCGCACATTTAAGGTGATGGGCAAAGGAGCCAGGGGTGATGTGAGGAAACACTGGGAGGGATTTTCCGCCCCCACTTCATGGGGTGTTTGCCGGCGGGGGGAGGTGGTTTGTCATTGGCCAGCAGCAGGAACTTTGGTCCCGTCGCTGTCAACAGGGCTTCCCGTTGGTCACACCCTCTGTCACTGGGGAACCTGATGTGGAGATGCCGGCGTTGAACTGGGGTAAGCACAGTAAGAAGTCTCATAACACCAGGTTAAAGTCCAACAGGTTTATTTGGTAGCAAATACCTGCGGCAGGGAGCTCGCCGTCAGCGAGACTAGACAGTCCCACCGACAGGAACAGCCGGATATCCCCACCCACAGTTTTACACAGCGAGTTGGAAGGCACTGCCTGAAAGGGTGAAGGAAGCAGATTCGATCAGAACTTTTGAACGAGAATCGGATAAATACTCATAGAATCATAGAAACCCTACAGTGCAGAAGGAGGCCATTCGGCCCATCGAGTCTGCACCGACCACAATCCCACCCAGGCCCTACCCCCACATATTTACCCACTAATCCCTCTAACCTACACATCTCAGGACTCTAAGGGGCAATTTTTTTTTTAACCTGGCCAATCAACCTAACTCGCACATCTTTGGACTGTGGGAGGAAACCGGAGCACCCGGAGGAAACCCATGCAGACACGAGGAGAATGTGCAAACTCCACACAGACAGTGACCCGAGCCGGGAATCGAACCCGGGACCCTGGAGCTGTGAAGCAGCAGTGCTAACCACTGTGCTACCGTGCCGTCCTCGTCGGGAAAGGAAAATAAGGCGGAAAATGGGAAAGAACAGGGGAGTGAATCGAGACGGATAACTCTGCACGGGCACAATGGGACAAATGGCTTCATCATTCTACAATTCAAAAGAGAGGGAAGATTAGGGAAGGAGAGAGAGAAAAAAAAAGAGGGAGAAGGAGAAAGAGAAAATGAGGGAGAAGGAAAAAGAGAAAATGAGGGAAAAGGAGAAAGAGAAAATGAGGGAAAAGGAGAAAGAGAAAATGAGGGAAAAGGAGAAAGAGAAAATGAGGGAAAAGGAGAGAAGGCAAGAAAGTACATGCACCAAATAAATTGTTTTAGTGGTTGAGATATAAATATTGAAGAACTCTTTAATTATCCAATGCCTTAGATCATTTACATTCGCCCGACATGGTAAATGGGGGGTTCTGTATTAACATTTCATCACAATACATCATCTTCAGCAGTGCAGCACTCCCTCAGTCCTGCACTGGAGTGTCATCTCTAGATTATCTACTTCAGTGTCTGGATTGGGACTTGAACCCACAACAAGGGTGTGACCACTGAGCCAATGACAACTCCTGGACTGTGGAATTAAGCTTGCACAATCTGGCTGCACTGACAACAGGAGGGGACAGGCAGGAGTGACACTCAGTGACTCTGACTTCACCAGAGTCTAACGGTCCAAGATATATCCTACTAACCTGACACCCACTGGCCGTTGTCAAACTTCATGCTCTGTCCTCCAATATTCATCACTGGAGCACCATGATCCAGGCCGAGCTCCACCTCCCGGCTCACCCGATCCAGCTGTAACAGACACAGGCCCGTACCGTGTTACAGCACTCAATCCACACAGCAAGACTAACTGTCACACAGAGCAGGATCCACACAGGATCAACACAAACCATTCCACTATCACAGGGGTGGTGGGAGACCTCCACCCCATTCCTACAGGGACAACCACGGGACCCCCCCCTCCCCCATCCCTCCTCCACCCTTCCACCACAGTCAGTGATCTGGAGCAGCACGCACTCAGTGACTCCGGGTTAACACAATGTTCCGGTCTCCCTACCACCTTCATACTAAGCAGCTGGTGGTAGAAGAGGCTCCCTCAATGCAGGAGGGATTGATACAGGCACGAGGTACACACTGTGCAGGGACAATAATGTCAAATGGAGTGATTGTTGTACACAGGTGACATTGCTCAGCAGATGCATGTGGCAAACTATCCATTCCCCCCCCTCACCCACTGTCCATTCCCCTATCGCCCACTGTCCATTCCCCCACCCATCACCCACTGCCCATTTTCACCCATTGCCCACTGCCCATTCCCCCAACACCCACTGCCCATTCCCTCACCCATCACCCACTGCCCATTCCCCCATCGCCCACTGCCCATTCCCTCACCCATCGCCCACTGCCCATTCCCCCATCTGCCCATTCCCCCACCCATCGCCCACTGCTCATTCCCCCACCCATCGCCCACAGCCCATTCCCCCACTCATCGCCCACTGTCCATTCCCCCCCATCGCCCACTGCCCATTCTCACCCATTGCCCATTCTCACCCATTGCCCACTGCCCATTACCCCATCGCCCACTGCCCATTCCCCCCCAATCGCCCACTGCCCATTCCCCCACCCATCGCCCACTGCCCATTCCCCCCCATCGCCCATTGCCCATTCTCACCCATCGCCCACTGCCCATTCCCCCCCCCCATCGCCCACTGTCCATTCCCCCACCCATCGCCCACTGTCCAATCCCCTACATCGCCCACTGCCCGTTCCCCCACTCATCACCCACTGTCCAATCCCCTACATCGCCCACTGCCCATTCCCCCACCCATCGCCCACTGTCCATTCCCCCCCATCGCCCACTGCCCATTCCCCCCCCCATCGCCCACTGTCCAATCCCCTACATCGCCCACTGCCCATTCCCCCACCCATCGCCCACTGTACCGTGTGTAAACTGGAGAGAGAAGCCGATTTTCTGGGTGGAGTTTTCTTCGGACTAAAGACGTTCCCAAACAGAGGCATGGCTTCACTTTGGACCCGTTATCTGTAAATGCACAAAGAAGTTCATCAAGCAAAGCAGTGCAATGCACGGTTAGAGGACACAGCGATAAGAACAAAGTGGGACACGGAGATAGACATGGAGGATTTGGGATATATCTCATGCGGGGGAAAGAGTGGGGTCCAGCGAAGACGATCAAAGTTCAGAAAAGAACAGAGGAATAGCATTAGAAGTAGGAACAGGAGTAGACCTTTCAGCCCCTTAAAGAGGCTAGTCCATTCAATATCAGCATGGCTGGTCCTCAGCCTCATCCCCGGGACACCAGAAATCTGTCTACCTCAGTGTTAAATATACTCAACGATGGAACATCCACAAACCTCTGGGATAAAGAACTCCAAAGATTCAAAACCATTTGGTGAAGAAATTCTCATCTCTGCTCTAAATGATTGCCCCCTTATCCTGAGAGTGTCCCCTCTTTCTAGACTCCCCCAGTCAGGGGGAAACAACCTGTGTGTCTACCCCATCAGTCTCTCTCCACACCCCTCTGCACCCATGCCCCCCTCCCCCCCCCCGCCCCTCCTCGTACAGGATCCTGTATGTTTCAATGAGACCACTTCTCAATCTTTTAAACTCCTGAGAATACAGACCAAATTTAACCAGACGCTCAGCAACAAATCTAGTGAACCTTCACTGAAACATCTCCAAGGCAAGTATACCCTTCCTTGGACATGGAGATCAAGACTGCACACACTCCTCCAGGCATGGTATCACCAAGATCCTGTACAATCATAGCAAGTCTTCCTTATCCTTGATTTCAATTCCCTTGCAATAAAGGCCAACATAAAATCATTTGCCTCTCAAATTACTTGTTGGTCCTGTACACACAAGTCCCTCTGAATATCAACATTTAGAAGAAACAAAATTCTGCTTTTCCAGTCTAATTACAAAAGTGAACAAGCCCACACTTCCCCACCTGCCACCTTGTTGCCCGCTCACGTAAACTGTCGATCGCTCTCTGCCACTTTCTTCACCCAGAGACACCCACAAGACCCGGGGACTATTTACCCATAGCAAGGGGCCTGGTTCGTGGGCACCAGGGCGTAACCACATGTTGGTGGGCCTGTACGCCATGTGTCTGGGAGCCAGGCCTCCTCCGAGTCCCCTGTCGTTTAGCCTGGTTCCGTGAGGTACTCAGTTTACATATGTCACCAAGGGAAGGCACTATCTAGGGCTGGCTGATGAGGAGGCCAAGTCCTGAAGGGAGAGGCTTACACACTCAGTTCTCTATTCCAAATAAATATACTGCTAGCCAGTGGTGAGAGATAAAAGCAAGAGGTGACAGACAGACTGACCACCACACATACCCTCGACACACTTGATGCATTGCATCAACGGGAGGCACTGCGGATCCTAGGGAAGTGAAGCCTGACACAAAATCTGGAGTGGGTTCCTGTTGGCAGTTTTTATTGAGCAGCTTTCTGGAAACTCCTGTAACAAAGCTGGTATTAAAAGGTTTCATTCTTTCCTTTGGACAATGCTAGAAATGCAAGATGGGAGGCCCTGATGCTTGGGCAACTCTCCATATTGTTTGCCCAGGCCTGATTGAGGATGCTCTGGGGAAGACACTCCAGCTCCGAGGTTAAACATTGGAACAATACGGGAAGAAACAGTTACCGGTTATAAGCTCACGCTCGATTGGCTTAGAGCACAAGAAGCAGGGATTACCTCCAATGGAAGGAGAGATCATCATATCTCATTGGGTAGCCAACCCCCCCTTCCTCAAGCGGGGCAGTTGGGTGCTGTTTCCCCCCCCCCACAGCCTGTCTGCTCTAACGGATGCCTGGAGGGTCAACTCTCAACAGGAGAGTCTGCGCAACAGGCAAGACAAACTCATCAAAGAAGACACCAGTCTTTCAGATCGCAAGCTCGGGACATGAGGACTGCATGTCCCGGTCTTACCAACAACCTTCTACAGGCTGGTGATGCACACTGGACAGCTGTGAGCGACAAAAGATTTACAAGGCTCAATGTGGACATTGCTGTGTGGCAGGAAACCAGGCTCACTTCAAGTAAATCCTGTCAAGAAGCATCAGGGGGAACATCGAGAGGCAATGCGTGAGCACGGAGTGGGTTTTGCAGTAAAAAGCACTCAATCACTGAGTTCCCCCACTCTCATCGGAAGTTCAGAGACTTCTTACTCTTCGCTTGTGAACGAGCATGGGCCCAGTTAACCTCAAATGCATTCTCACCCTGACACTGACCTCCACCTCAATTCTGTGAAATAAATTAGTGAATTTCCCAGCACCGAGGGACTGTACCTTCGAGGGAACTTCCAACGCAAGGTGGGATCCATACATAGTCAGGCCAATACGCAGAGGGCAAGAGGGAATTGGCAAGAAACTGGACAAAGGTTGCTGGAGCTTTGCTGTTACAATGGACACTGAGGAACTTTATTGGAACTTCCAAACCAAGTCGTTCCACAAGATGTCCTGGAGACTTGCAAGATTACACCATTGAGACCAGCTGGATCTCGTCATCACCAGATATATCACCCTCAATAGTATCCTTATTGCTCACAGCTATCACAATGCTGACTGGGACATTCTCCACACCCAGGAGTGGAATAAGGCCAGGCTTCAGCCTTATCTTACTATACCACTCCAAGAAGGTCAACCTTGGATCAACACTGACCCAGAACAGATTCAAGAGTTCCTCAACATCCTCAGTCAGGCTCTTTTAGACCACAAGGCCCAAGACCAGAGTGCGATGTCAAAGTGGGAACATCTGTGCAACACCACACTGTACTCACTGCATGGGAAAAGAGATCAGAGAGGTTTATTGAACTGAAATGGAGTCAGTTACTGCAACCGTAAGGAACGCCCTCATACACTACAACAAACAAACTCTAGACGCTCTCAGATCCGGCAGGATCAAGCTTCAGCGGACTGTTTGGTGCTGCACCAATCAATACTGCCTTTTGTTTAATTCATTTTCAGGATATGGGCATCACTGGCGAGGCTAACATTTATTGCCCATCTCCAATTGCCCTCGAGAAGGTGATGGCGAGCTGCCTTCTTAAACCGCTGCTGTCCCTTTGCCGTAGGTACACTCACAGTGCTGTTAGGAAGGGAGGTCCAGATGGCTTGCTAGGCCATTCAGAAGGATTTTAAGAATCAACCACGTTGCTGTGGATCTGGAGTCACATGTAGGTCAGACTAAGTGAGGATAAAGTTTTAAAGTTTATTTATTAGTGTCACGGCAATAAAGCCACTTCATTGTCTCCTAGTCGCCACACTCCGACGGCTGTTTGGGTACACTGAGGGAGGATTTAGCATGGCCAATGCACCTAACCAGCACGTCTTTCAGACTGTAGTAGACAAGGGGAAACCCACGCAGACACGGGGAGAACGTGCAGACTCTGCACAGATAGTGACCCAAGCTGGGAATCGAACCCGGGTCCCTGGCGCTGTGAGGCAGCAGTGCTAACCACTGTGCCACCAACTGCCACTAATGGCAGATTTCCTTTCCTGAAGGACATTCATGAACCAGATGGGTTTTTACAACAATTCACAACGGTTTCATGGTCACCATTAGACTTTAAATTCCAGATTTTTATTAAATTCAAATTCCATCATCTGCTGTGGTGGGATTCGAACCGGGAAGCATTACACTGGGTCTCTGGATCACAAGTCTGGTGACAATACCACGATGCCACAGCCTCCCTCTGAAACAACATACAATCTTCTGCTGTATCCAAGGACGCTGGAGGGATGCAAGAATGAATCAAGAAAGCAACAAGCTCAGCCGCACCTGAATCAGCCCCCTTGGAGACAAAGACAGGGAAGATTCTCAGCGAACTGAGTAAGTGGATGGAGAGGCGGGTGGAACATTACCTCAAACACTACGCAACAGAGAACATTGTAACTGAAGATCTCAGCGCAATTCCAGACTCTCCCGTCCTGGAGGAGCTGGTCAGTGCACCCACCATCATGCAGCTCATTCATATTTAAAAGTAAAGTTTATTTATTTGTGTCACAAGTAGGCTTACATTAACGCTGCAATGAACTTACTGTGAAAATCCCCTAGTCGCCACACTCAGGCGTCTGTTCGGGTACACTGAGGGAGAATTTAGCACGGCCAATGCACCCTAACCAGCACACCTTTGGACTGTGGGAGGAAACCGGAGCACCCGGAGAAAACCCAAGCAGACACAGGGAGAACGTGCAGAATCCGCACAGTGACCCGAGCCGGGAATCGAATCCGGGTCCCTGGCGCTGTGAGGCAGCAGTGCTAACCCACTGTGCCGGCCCAGGTCCCTTGCCCTTTTCCCTTGCTGGTGGTAAAGCCCCAGGAAATGTTGGCGCTCCATCAGAAATCATCAAACCGGCCTTGCTGCAGCATCTCCACGAACCTTAGTGGTCTCTGCTGGAAAGGAGGATTTGTGCTTCAAGACGTACATGACACAAAAATAGTCACCTTGTACAAAACCAAGGGATCACAGTGGCTGCAACAATTAACGAGGCATTTTGGATGAGATAGGATGGACGCTGAATGGATGTGTCCCCTTGTGGGACTCAGGGACAGTTTAAAATTAATGGCTGCCCATTTAAAACGGAGGTGAGGAGAATTTTCTTTCTCCCAGAGGGTTGTGAATTTGTGGAATTCTCTTTTACTGAGGCAGGGTCATTGAATATTTTTAGGGCTGAGTTAGATAGATTCTTGATTGACAAGGAAGTCAAAGAGTATGGGGGTGGGTGGTGGGAAAGAAATTGGGAGTTGAGGACATAATCAGATCAGCTATAATCTTACTGAAAGGTGAAGCAGTCTCAAGAGGCTGAATGGCCTACTCCAGATTCATATGTACCTCCTTGTAAGTATTGTGGGGAAAGTCTTTGCGTAGCTCTCACCAGATTCCAGACATCATGCATCTACCCTGAATCTCAGCGAAGCTTCAGACGCAGCAGGTAACAGTGGAGAGGATGTCACTTTGGCAGTAACAGAAGTGGCACGAACAGCAGGGACCATTCCGCACTGCATTCAGCGACCTAACCGCAGCCATTGATCTTGTCACCAGAGACGGACGGACTCCTTACACTGCTGCAGATAATAGGCTGCCCACCTGGACCCCAGGCCTCATTTCTTCTTCCCATGAGAACGTGAAGAGTTTAATCAGTTACAACGGAGGAACCATCGCACACTTTTGCAGTGGGGTAAAGCAGGGCTGTGTGCCAAGTCCCTTTGGCGTATTCTTCCCCATGCTGCTACTGGATGTCAGGGCCAATGGCGAGCTGTTCAACTTGGAATGGACTACGCACTTTGGCCTTGGCGCACAATGTCCTGGTCAGTGAGTTACTATTTGCTGATGACCCCGTGCTGGCATCCTGTAGCAAAGCTCAGTTGTGGCAGCTTATAGATCCATTCCCCCAGGCTGGCAAGGCCTCTGCAATGATAATCAGTGACAGGAAGACCAAAGTAATGGGCCAGGATGTAAAGACTCTACCTTCCATTAACATCGACAACCTCGGTTTGGAGGCCGTCGACAACGTCACATACCTTGGATCAACAGATACCAGCAACCTGTCCATTAATGCCAAAATCAGCACCAAGATTGCCACGGCTGCAGCTGTCATGTCATAGATACCCTACAGATCACAGATACCCTACAGTGCCGAAGGAAGCCATTCAACCCATCAAGTCTACACCGACTCTCCGACATCTTAACCAGGCCCACCTGCGCCCTACCCCCGTAACCCCATGCATTTACCTTGCTAAACCCCCTAGCCTACACATCTTTGGGCACTAAGGGGCAATTTAGCATGGTCAATCCACCTGGCACATCTTTGGAGTGTGGGAGGAAACCAAAGCACTCGGAGATCCCCGTGTCAGCGTGCTCCACACAGACAATGACCTAAGGCCGGAATCGAACCCGGGTCCCTGGCGCTGTGCTAGCCACTGTGCCACCATGCCGCCCTACTGTCAAGGTTGAGAAGTGTGGACCAACTGCAAACTAATCGAAAATACAAAGCTCCGTGTGTACCAGGTTTGAACTCTCAATGCCCTCCATTATGGGAGTGAGGCATGGGCAACTTATGCACACTGAGAGAAGAGGCTGACCAGCTTTCACCTCTGCTGCGTCAAATAATGGGCATCTTCTGGAAGATCAAGTGTCAAATATGGACATACACCAGCATGTAGAGCTCCTCGGTACATCTGCCCTCTCGAGTCAGCAGCAACTCGGTTGGTTGGGTCGTGTGAGTTAAATGGATGATGGCCGCACCATCAAAGACATGCCCGATAGTGAGTTTGCTGTCGATATGAGACGAACAGGTCATCCACATCTGTTCACTCAAGGGATGCCGGCTTCACTGGCTCAGCCAGTAATCATTGTCCATCCCTAATTGTCCTTGAGAATGTTGTGGTGAGCCGTCTTCTTGACCGCTGCAGTCCGTGTGGTGGAGGTACACCCACAGTGCTGTTAGGGAGGGGGTTCCAGGATTTTGATCCAGCCACGGAACGGCGATGTATTTCCAAGTCAGGATGGTGAGTGACTTGGGGGGAACCTCCAGGTGATGGTGTTCCCATGTGTCTGCTGGCCTTATCCCTCTAGATGGTAGTGGTCATGGGTTTGGGAGGTGCTGTTGAAGGAGCCTTGGTGAGTTCCTGCAATATATCTTGTAGGTGGCGCACATTGCTACTGTGCTTTGGTGGTGGTGGAGGGAGTGAATGTTTGTGGATGTGATGCCAATAAAGTGGGGCTGCTTTGTCCTGGATGGTGTCAAACTTTGAGTATTGTTGAAGCTGCACTCAGGCAAGTGGGGAGTATTCCATCACACTCCTGACTTGTGCCTTGTAGATGGTGGACAGGCTTTCGAGAGTCAGGAGGTGAGTTACTCACTGCAGGATTCCCAGTCTCTAACCTGTTCTTGCAGCCACAGTATTTATATGGCTAGTCCAGTTCATTTTCTGGTCAACGATAACCCCCAGAATGTTGATAGTGGGGGATTCAGCAATGGTAATACCATTGAAAGGGGCAATGGTTAGATTCTCTCTTGTTGGAGATGGTCATTGCCTGGCATTTGTATGGCACGAATGTTACTTGCCACTTGTCAGCCCAAGTCTGGGCATTGTCCGGATCTTGTTGCATTTGGACTAGTACTGCTTCAGTTTCTGAGGAGTTGTAAAGGGTGCTTAACATTGCAGCGAACATCCTTACTTCTGGCCGTCTAATGGAGGGAAGGTCATTGATGAAGCAGCTGAAGATGATTCGGCCTAGGACACACTCTGAGGAACTCCTGCAGTGATGCCCCGGAGCTGAGATTATTGACCTGAGATTAACCACCATGACCATCTTCCTTTGTGCCAGGTATGAAACCAACTAGTGCAGACTTTTCCCCAATTCCCATTGATTCCAGTTTTGCTGGGGCTCCCTGACGTCACACTCAGTCAAAGACAGCTTTGATATTAAGGACAGTCACCCTCACTTCCCCTCTGGAGTTCTGCAGGGGAGATTTCAAGGGATAGGAGATGATGGATGGGAAGTCTGAATGGCGGTTCTAGATACAGCAGTCGGGAAGGGTGTGGAATAAGCAACGGATAAAGTGACCAGATGCTAGAAAAAGATATCCCGCCAGGAAGAAAAAACGTGAGCAAATCTCAGGCCAACACCATTGCTCAACATCAGCAATGGAAGGGACACCCACTCACAAATCAGCCTTCAGAGACACAAACGTGGCGTTCAAGCCAGCAGGAATATACATCCTGAGCGCAGTCCAGTTTCCTGAAATGACGGATGCCAACAGCTCTTTGCAGCCTCTCCTTGTTTCCTCCTCACAGCTTATCTTTCCACCTAGCCTTGTATCGATAGCAAACTTAGCTACATCACTCTGTCTCTGCACCTAATTCTACAGTGCAGAAGAGGCCCTTTGACCATCTGCAACAGCTCATGAAAGTTCCTAACCTGCCCATCTAATCACACTTGCCAGCACTTGGCCCATAGTCTTGAATGTTATGGCATGCCAAGTACTCATCCAGGTACTTTTTAAAGGATGTGAGGCAACCCGCCCCCTACCACTCTCCCAGGCAGTGCATTCCAGGCTAAGACCACCATCTGCGTAAAAAAGATTTTCCTCAAATCTCCCATCCCTCACTTTTAACTTGTGTCCCCTCATAACTGACCCTTCAACTACGCGGAACAGCTGCTCCCTATCCACCCTGTCCATGCCCCTCATAATCTTGAGCCCCTCATTTAGGTTGCCCATCAGTCTTCTCTGCTCCAGAGAAAACAACCCAAGCCTATTCAACCTCTCTTTACAACTTAAATGTTCCATCCCTCTGCATCCCCTCCAGCGCAGTCACATCCTTCCTATAATGTGGCGACCAGAATTGCACACAGAAATCCAGCTGTGGCCTCACCAAAGTTCTATACAATTCCATCATGACCTCTCTGCTTTCGTAATCTATACCCCGATTGATAAAGGCGAGTGTGCCAAATGCCTTTTTCACCACACTATTAACCTGCCTTTCCGCCTTCAGAGATTTATGGACAAACACTCCAAAATCCCTTTGTTCTTCAGAACTTCCCAGTGTCAGACCTTCGAGAGTATACTTCCTTGTCAAATTACTCCTTCCAAAAGTGCATCACCTCACACTTTTCAGGGTTAAATTATACCTGCCACTTATCCGCCCATTTGACCATCGCGTCTATATCTTCCTGTAACCCAAGACACTCAACCTCACTGTTAACCCACCCGGCCAATCTTTGTGTTATCGACAAACTTACTAATCCTACCCCCCACATAGTCATCAATGTCATTTATATAAATGACGAATAATAGGGGCCCAGCACAGATCCCTGTGGTACGTCACTGGTCTCCAGTCACTGAAGCAGCCGTCTGTCATCACCCTCTGTCTCCTACCGCTAAGCCAATTATGAGCCCACCTTACCATTGATATAGTCTGTAAATAGCTGAGGCCCCAGTACCAATCCTCACGGCACTCCGCGATTCACAGCCTGCCAACTTGAAAATGTCTCCTTTATCCTTACATTTTGCTTCCTGTGTGATGACCAATTTTCTATCCCTGCTAATATATTGGGGGGAATTTTCCTTTCCACCCGCCACAGGAATCGTAAACGGGGTGGTGGGGGGGAAAATCATGCAAAGGTCCGTTGACCTCTGGTGGGATTTTCCGGTTTTGGGGCGAGCATGGCTGGAAAATCCCGCCCTTTATCTCCAATGCCATGAGCCCCCATCTTGCTTATTAAACTTTTGAGTGGCACTTTCTAGAACGCTTTTTGGAAATTCAAGTATCCCGCATCTTTACATCCTCGAAAAACTCTAACAAATTTATCAAACACGGTTTTACATTTGTCAAACTTTGTCAGATCATACTCTGATTTTCTATGTGCACTGTCAAGACATTCCTTAATAATGGCGGCACAGTGGTTAGCATTGCTGCCTCACAGCGCCAGGATCCCAGGTTCAAATCCGGCCTTGGGTCACTGTCTGTGTGGAGTTTGCACGTTCTCCCCGTGTCTGCATGGGTTTCCTCCGGGTGCTCTGGTTTCCTCCCACAGTCCGAAAGACGTGCTGGTTAGGGTGCATTGGCCGTGCTAAATTCTCCCTCAGTGTACCCGAACAGGCGCCGGAGTGTGGTGACTAGGGGATTTTCACAGTAACTTCATTGCAGTGTTAATGTAAGCCTACTTCTGACACTAATAAATTGTAATCCCCTTCCTCCCCTCCCCTCCTCCCCTCCAACCTCAATCCCCTCCCCCAAATCCCAATTTTCTCCCTCCTCCTCAATCCCCCTCCGCTCCTCAATCCCCCTCCCCTTCCCTCCTTAATTCCCCTCCCTCAAACCCCCTCCCCTCCTCAATCCCCCTGCCCTCCCAATCCCCCTCCGCTCCCCCTCAATCCCCCCCCCCCTCAAACACCCCCGTCAATCCCCCCTCAACCCCCTCACCCTCAATCCCACCCTCTCCCTCAATCCCACCCTCTCCTCAATCCCTCCCACCCTCAATCCCCCCTCCCTCAATCCCCCTCTCCCTCAATCCCACCTCTCCCTCAATCCCCCCCTCTCCCTAATCCCCCTCCTCATCCCCTCACCCTCCCCTCAATCCCCGCCTCCCCTCCCCTCCCCTCCCTCATCCCCCTCCCTCACCCTCAATCCCCCCCTCCCCTCACCCTCAATCCCCCCTCCCCTCACCCTCAATCCCCCCCTCCCCTCACCCTCATCCCCCCTCCCCTCACCCTCAATCCCCCCTCTCACCTCAATCCCCCCTCCCCTCACCCTCAATCTCCCCTCGCCTCCCCCTCAATCCCCCCCTCCCCCTCAATCCCCCCCTCACCCTCAATCCCCCCCTCCCCTCACCCTCAATCCCCCCCTCCCCTCACCCTCAATCCCCCCCCTCCCCTCACCCTCAATCCCCCCCTCCCCTCACCCTCAATCCCCCCCTCCCCTCACCCACAATCCCCCCCTTCCCCCCTCACCCTCAATCCCCCCCATCCCCTCACCCTCATCCCCCCCTCCCCTCACACCTCAATCC